>NC_133535.1:104954788-105261484 GCF_048544455.1 Silene latifolia
ACGGGGAGTTTTCTCGGGTTTTGTTAATTATGCGATTAAGGTATTTAAGCTTCATCGTCATTATTCTAAATCACTTTTACAAAACCTAAATTCCTGTTTAAGAGAGAAAGCAAACAAGTTCATCTTCTTAATCGCATTCTTAGCAATTCCCGGAGTTCAGACGGTCAGTTCTTGTCGTTGTTCGTACCGTTGAGTTCCTTGCGTCGAGGGTAAGATCTATGCACCCTTTTATTGTGTTTCCTTCGATTTGGTTAAACCCTAATTTAGAGATTGGGGGTTTTATGTGTAGTATGTGATGTGGTAGTCTCTATGTGTTGTATGATAGGAGGAGGGTTCATAGAAGAGGCTTTTTGACTCAGCAGTAGAGACCGTCTGATTGTGTGCATACCAGGTAGGATTTCCTACTCAGTATTAGTTCCATAATGGGATATTGGTTGATGTATTGTATTTGGTTGTTTGATATAATAGTTGTGTTGTGATTGTGGTTGTGATCGTTGTTGATGGTTCGCGAGGCGTGGTCTCGGCTGAGTGGGGTCACTTGCGGGAGTGGCTTCACGCCCTAGTTTCGCCTTCTGTGGAACCCGCCACAGAAGGGATGTGCACATTAATGGACAGGGTTTATCGCTCACTATGTGGAGCGGGGATTTGGTGGGTACGGCTGCGGTCCGCCACTGGCAGGGCTGGTCCAGTGGACAGTCAGTATTGAGATGATTGGAATCGATGGGTTGTGTGTGTGTGTGACAGTTAAGCTGTCTGTTTATCTTATCATTGTTGTTTATATTGATTGTGTGATTAGTACTGACCCCGGTGTTGTTTTGTAAACCTGCGGTGATCCATTCGGGGATGGTGAGCAGATATTGAGCAGGTATTGAGATGAGTACTGGGATAGCTGGGATGCCACGACATGATGATAGGAGTCTTCCGCTGTAGCCTTTAGTTTATTTACATTTCAGTTAGAACAGTCAGTTTGAAATCATGTATCGTACTTTTGGTTTGGTTTTGAGGATTGTAACTATTCGCTAAACTATTTATATTAAACGTTGTTTCTTCATTGTTGTTTGATTATCATTGCCTCGGGTAACCGAGATGGTAATGTCTTCATACCTGAGTGGTCCTGGTAAGGCACTTGGAATATGGGGGTGTTACAGGTAGTTTTGGTGTTGTTGATGAGTGGTTTGACAGATGTGAACCCCCGCAAAAACGCTAAGAAAATACAATAAAAAAGACGCGGAATTCTAGAAAATTTTTGAAACATTTATAATTTAAAGCGCGGGTTCCATAAAACCTACAACATAGATAGAGTATGCGGAAAGGAAACTACGTTCGTACAAACGTGATAGTAAAAAATGGGGAAAATATATCCCTCGAATGACAAGACGATAAAGGGTGATTCTAAGCAATCCTAGTAAATAGACTACTAATCCAAGGTGCTCGCTATCTCATATGTCTAAACCCCACAAATGCATCTTCACAAACCTGTCATTCATGTAAACATGAAAGCCACATTTAGTGGGGAGTAACTCAAGGTTCTCCCAGCCACAAATTGTTGAAACAAACATAACAAGGAACTCAAATAGGTAAATCATGTAAGATAATTACAAATGACATGAACATCAAAATCTATATTTAAACATGACAAATAAATAAGAGGGAATAAGATAGATCAATATTAGCATAATAAAGACTCAACTATTCATGTGAGATAATTAAATAATATGAAAGACAAGAATACGGTCATTTAGACAAAAGCACGCATTTCAAGGAAATATGACATAGATATGAGATTAGGATTCGAATCATATGAATTAGATAAGTAAGGGATCAATCAACACGGAATGCGTGAATAGAAACCATGGCCATTACATTGAAAACCTTTTAACAAACATTGCACGGGACGTGGCTACTAATGTCACATTTGTTGGAATATGTGTCCTCAACAATAGTGCGATCACATGTTTAAATCTCATTTTAAGAATATGTAAGGGATGATTCATTATATAGTCAACTGATCATCATTAATCGGTAATGATTTGATAAATAGAGTTTGACATTACTGTCGTTTGACGGTGATGATTAGTTGATCCCTTAAGGTCACACCTAAAGGACAATTCCCTTAATAGACAAATTGATTAATTGTATGACGATACAAGTTAATCAATTCCTTAAAATTGAACAATTCAATTGTGAGAGAGAATGTTGATATCTTATTGTAATGGGATTAAATAAGATTTATTTTAGTATTTGAAATATTTTATTACTAAAATTGTTTATTGTTTGTGAAACAATAGAGATGAGAATGAATGGTTGATTATAATTACAAGATGTTGTGAATTATAATTATATGACCCATTTTATTTATGTGATCAAGTATTACTAGTCAATTTATTGTATGTGATTTAATTAATTTATAAATTGATATTTATTTGATAAATATGCATTAAATTAATTAATAACATGTAACATACCACATGTGACATATTGTGTGACAAATGACAAATTGACAAAATAAAATGGTAGTCCATTTTATGTGATATGGACCGAATGGAGGGAGTAGTAGTGGTGTGAGGATGATATTATTTTATGAGATAAGGTGCACATCATCATAGCTATTTGCTTACTAGCCTTACACCTCCTCTAAATTGTCTTACACATCTACTCCTTGTGAAGACCAAAAGCTAAAAGGAAAGATGCCATCCCTTGGCATTTTCCTCCCCCAACACCGGTTTTCCCTCCTCTTTCTATAAGAGAATTGTTCTCTTATTTTGTATACACACATTCATTTATTCATTTTCACATGCAAAAAATTGCTCCATATTCTCTCTAGTTCTCTCTAAAACAAGTTTTTAGAAAACAAGAATTTTTTTCATCAATTCTAATATCAAAATAAGGTTACTAGTGTAGTAATAATAACAATATTAGAATTAACTTTAAGGGTACTAGTGTATTAATCTAGTTAATTAGTATACTAGTTTAAGGGATTAGTCTTGGGTGCAATCAAAGGAGAATCTCTACATTGGGATTTTTGGAGGATCATCCATCATTTTAAGCTCAAGAACAAATAAGGAAGATGACCTTATTTGTGCCCAATATTTCGAACCATATAACAATGTAAGGGACATTGTTTTTCCTTATTAATCTCTTATTTTGTTATGCATGCACTAGATCTAAAAGAACACAAATTAAGAAGTTAATTAGTTCACTATTAGAAGAGTCTAATAATAGGTATATGAACCAAACAAGTGGTATCGGAGCATAGGATGTTGCATGCATAATCGGTTTGGTTTTTCCGAGTTAAAATGTTAACATATAAAACTAAAAATTTGTTATTTATAAGAGTAAGTCACGAAATCATAATACATGTTATATATTCTGGTCCTAAAATGTTTTTAGGTCATTTTATTATTTATAGTAATTTATTGCTCATTTTTATGATTTTTAGTGAAATAATTACATTTTTATGAGTAAAATGAACTTTTACTCACTAAAATAAGTTAACCTTCACTAATGGCCGTGATTTTTTAGTATGACCTCACATGAATATTTTATGTATTGTATGTAAAATTTTATATTAATGTGATTAATATTTCATGATTTATGATTTTTATGAGATAAAAGTGGCATAAATAGAGGTTAAATGGCTAAAATTGGTTAAACTGAGTTTCGGAACTTGAAGATTTTATATGACCTCACATGCATATTTTACAAGTTGTGTGTAAAATCTTGTATTAATTTGATTAATATTGCATGATTCATGATTTTTATGAGATAAAAATGGATTAAAAGAGGTAAAATGGTTAAATAAAGTTAAACTTCGAACCAAGCATGAAACTTTAATATGTTGTCACATGCATGATTTAAAAACTGTATGTAAATTTTTAAATGATATGATTTCATTTTGCATGATTTATGAATTTTTAGAGTAAAAATGGCATAAATAGTGATTATTTTAGCATAAATAGCTAAAACAAATTACATGGCATGAGAAAATTATTTTAGGTTGCATAAATATCCCACTTATCAGATCTAAAGTTGTAAAATTGGTTGGATTAATTTTTGGATACTTTAGATGTTTTATGAGATAAAACCGATAAATTGCGACTATATTTTCTCAAGATTAATTCGAAATTTTTAACCATGATTTTTGATATTAAGAGTGTTATGGAAATATTTTAGAATGTTCAAAAATTTAAAATTCAAATTTTGAAATTATTGTAATTTAATTTGGATTTATTTCATAAATGTTATGATTTTAAGGTAAAAAATGAGGATAAAATTAAATCAAGTTCAATTATTGTCAAAAATTGAGTGATGACTAATTTTTGAGTCCTAAGAGTGTTAGGATAATTAACTTGAACTTAAATGTGATTTAAGTGTTAATTTGTGATTTTAAGAAGTTATTATCACGCATTTCCATAAAACCGGGTTATATATATAGGGCGATTTGGCACATAATTTGGCATGATAGACACATATTATAATGCTGCAAATTTCAATTCTTGAATGTTTTTATTTATATATAATTTTGAATTATGTAATTTTATCTTAGTATAGCCTTAGTTTTAATCGATATTACCCGTAATGAAAGGAAATATTGAATCGGTTCTAATTTAATGTGATCTCGTATCACTTTATTTTTACTAGTTTTTCATATTACAAATGTATAATAGGTATTTCGACAAAGACGGAGTTCTTGGGAGGCGTGCCACTTGAAGATACAAGGGACCAAAGGAGTTGGTTTCCGAATTTTTAATAGATTATTTGATTTTCTATTTTAGGAAGGTCATACTAGAAATTTTTATTATTGCTTTGCATTTCTTTTAATATATTGCATGCATTGGCGAATCGCCATAACAACACATGCATATAATATCGAGTCATCGACCGTGTCAATTATAATTATCGTAGTTCACCGCTTTAGTTCACTTAAAACGTGATAGATAATAAATTGATACAACCTCTCACAAATTAAAAATTGAGAATTACCCTTACCAAATAGTAGAAACCATGAGTCCCAATTTCATGAGGAAGTAGGCTCGACTCACCGGGGTACTAAACTTGTTACGTTGGGTAAGTGGGTAATAAAATGTTATTACATCGAAATTTGGATTGAGCTCAACGGAAGTATTCGTGACCGTAGTCGCATGTGTTCCGGGCTAAAGATAAATATTAAAGTAATTTTTATCGACCGAGAGTTCTAGAGGTAGAATCGATTAAAGACTTAATCCACCGAGTTATATTAATAAGGGATGAATCGGCTCACCGTGCCCGAGTTAATATGAATTTGGATCTCGGAATCATTTATAATAGTTGGCTAGAGGTCACTATATAAATGATATACTTGTTTAAAAGTATTATTAAAACGATAGATGTTTATTAATTCCTTCACTTCCTATTTTTATAGTCGAAATCGTTTTCACAATTGCAATGGCAACTCCAATTTCATCCGCGGCCACTAGCTCCAACACGCTCACAATCGTTTCATGGCTCTGATCCTTCATGGATCGTTGTAAGTTAGAAAATAATGGGTCCAATTTCGCCGATTGGGACGCGCAACTTCGCTTGGCCGCGGAGGGCGACGACAAGCTTCGTTACCTTACCGAGGCCTCTCCCGCCGAACCTAATTCTAGGTCTACCACCGCCGCTAGGCAAGCCTATGAGGTTTACCAAAAGGAGTCGGACGCGATCAAAAATGTGTTGATCTTCTCAATGGAGGCCGAACTCCAAAGAAGTGCTATAAAGATTAGCACCGCTCATGAGATCTATACGAAACTTGTGACCATGTTTTCACGAGCTCCGAGGATCATTCAATATGAAGCGGCATCCGCATTCTTTGATCTAAACATTAAGGAGGGCCAAAAAGTTATCCCTCATGTGCTCAAGTTGATGGAGCATGTTGAGACTCGAAAAATGCATAAGGTAGAGATTCCCGAGGAACTCGTCATTGATCGAATTCTTCACTCCTTAAACAAAGTTAAGGCATATGTTCAATTCAGGGTGAATTTTAATATGCAAAACAAGAAAGTTTCCCTTAATGAGTTGTACAAAATGCTTGTGCAAGCCGAAAGGGACATGAGGCTAAGTGTTAGCACCACCAAGGATGTGCTCAATGTTAATCATAAGAGCAAAAGGAATTTCAAGAAAAGTGGCAATAAGGAAAAGAAGAAAACTCCCTACAAGAACAAAGCAAAGACTTGTGAAGCTAGCTCCTCCAAGCCTAAGTACAGTGCCCTGTCCGGGGACAAGTGCCACTATTGTAGTGGTGTTGGGCATTGGAAAAGACATTGTTCAAAATATCTTGGCGATATCAAAGCTGGAAAGGTTATTCCAGTATGTATATAACTATTCCTATGTTTTATGTTTCAATCTCAACTTTGGTATTTTGATACAAGTTGTGATGATTACCCTTTTTATTGTAATTAGGGCATCCTAGCAAGGATAAGGGCAAAGAAAAGCAAGCCTAGAAGATCTTGAGGGAAGCTAGATGTAGCCGACCATGGTGCTAGATCTATGGAAGGTTGGCTTTATGTTACTTTGTCTTTATTTTCATGTTGTATTTTGAAATTTTAGAACTATTTAGATTTCCTTGTTCGACTTGGAAATTTTTTTGTATCCTTTAAACAAGGGTTGTCTTTTGGATATTGATGACTTGGTTTGCAACCTAAGTCGCTTGATTTATCGTATCGTTTGTTCTAAAATTTATCTTCATACACTACTTGCATAGAGTAACGTATTATTATCGACTTAAATTGATCAAAATAGACAATTATAATGATTGGATCATTATAAGTCCATAAGCAATGAATTTGATTCTCCTTATGCTATTGTTACTAAAAGTGACAACTTACTTATGTAAGATCAATTATAAAGTTATGATGAGCTATTGAACTCTATATAGGATAATTTAATTTACCAATTGGCTACACCATTTATAAGACTCCATACAAGTTATGGGAGGGCTTAAGATTTCAATTTTGTTCATTACATGGACATAAGTCGATTAGAGTTGTCAAACTCACTTTTGGGAATTAGAAATCCAAAATGAACACGCTATTTTGGAAGGTCACCCAGGAGATACCTAAAATAGAGAGTCTATTTAACAGATGACATGGATAAGACTCGTATATAATGTCTGCCGTAAAAGAGATGGTCTTTTATGAGCTAATGCGTCAGTCTAGAGAAATTTCTAATACCTCACGATATATGTTTGTAACTCACAAAGCTATCTCACAAGAAGATAGATGTATTTCTGAGAGATAGAGTGGGAGTAGATTGGATCGTCACAAACATGTCTTATAGTTAATGTGTTACTTTGTGAAAGTAATGGAACTATAATCTATAAAGATAGAGTGGGAGTATAGTACACATGTCTTATTGGTTAAAATGTTGCTTTGTGAAAGTAATAGTATTATGACCTTATCCGAAATCGACCTTGTTAAAAACGAGCCATAGCATTACAAATCCAAAGATTGTTACTCAAAGAGTAGATTTACTTAAAGGCGAGGGTCTCCTTAAAGTTAATAGAGATTTAGAGTAAATAAGGGCATAGATCGACGTGAACATGTTGATCAACATAAATCATGTTAGGAATTGCTACAATTCATTTTAATGAAGAATGGCAAATGATAATAAAGATTCGCTTTTCTAAAATGGGAATTTAGAGAAGGAATGTGTTTGGAACACAAAACCTTAGATAAAGATCTAAGAATCCTAACATATTATGCGTAGCTTTCTTAAGTGATCCCAGAATGGTCTTAAGCAAGCATTAAAGGATTATATTTTTTTCGTTCATGTGATAATTGAGAATGGTATCATTCACATGATTGAAGAATCATGATTATACATGAAGTTAAGTGGGAGCAAGAATTATTTTTCCTTGTCTTATATGTTGATAACATATTACTTATTGAGAATAATGTACCAATGCTCTCTTCTGTGAAAGAGTGATTGGGAGACTAGGAAAAGGTGCGATATATTCTAAGATTTCTGAATCTATATGAGAGAATATTGGCATAAAGTTAAGTGTCTTATGATGATAAAATCCTTCAAATTTGTTTAAATTCAACAAGGTTGAATAGGTTATTCATGGTGATGAAAGTGGAATTACTATGATGGAGTCATAGTCGTTCACTGAAACTATTAAGTTGTTGATCACATGAAATCGATTGGTAATGATTCCGCCATTAGAATGATCATGTATTCCAACAGACGCACAAGCTATGATGAACCATATGCTAGGAGCATAATAAGTCAATAACAAGTAAATTCATACGATGGTCTTGTGAAAGCCTTAAGGAACAATTGAGGATTTGTTCGATTGTTTGGATGGTAAACTAAGTTATGTGTTAAAGGGTTGCACAAACTTTAGTTTCCAAAGTGAAAAGGATTTGTCGAAATCCTGGCCTGATATTATTGACTAAGGAGTGAGAAACTAGAAAGGTGTTTTAGTTTTGTACATTGCAAATTCTACAAAAGGAATCTAAGTAAATTGTGATAAAATGGTCAACATAGGGTATAAGAGTGAATCCCTCTGTAAATTACTTTATCACAAGTTATGTGATAACAGTGGGAGTATCTTTCAAGTTAAAGAGCCCAAGTCTGGTAAGAAGACTAGACATCTACTTAGATAAATTCATGTTATTAGATATAACATTGAAAAGAAGGAAATAACCATTGATAAAGTTTGAATACATGGATATCTGGTATATCCACTTGCCAAGCTTTTATTGCAATTCAATTAGTGTTATAGACACACTATAGATTATAAGATATGAAGTAGTAATAGTGTATTAACTATTCATATATGATAATCGCATTTATCGTTTGAGTTTTATTAAACTCACCCGTTACTTTGTTAAATCCAAATGGGTTGTAGAGACAAATTGAACCCCATTAAAGTGAACTGGATTGACATAGTATATGCCCCTGGTTACTTAAGGAGCTGACGTCTCGAAGTGACTAGAGTGTGATGCGATTGATGGCAAGTTCAAGTGTCATAGAGTCATATGGGATGACTAGTCGATCACATAGGCAGACTGTATGGGACACTCTGTTGGGCAGTGACCGCTTATGGAGTTCTGGTAATTCATAAAGCCTGGTCATGGCAAGAGCTACTATAGTATTCTTATGAGTCAATTCTTTTGACTAGAGACTATTTGCTCATGTTGGCACAAATTCTGATTGGCTTTGATTTATGCTCTACGACTGTCGTAACGGAGGTCAAATAAGTATATTTTGGGTTATGACGAATTTTAGCTAAACAAAGGGAATAGTGCGATAGGAATTGTCCACCCCGTTGTCAGGGTTGTTTGAAATCTGAAGGCCACTTGAGGAGTAGTGAACTGGAAATGCGTGACCATGCTCGGAAAGTATCTATGGTAGATAATTCTGTCAGACAGTTACACTCCAGATCGAGAAAACCACTCAAGATATGATCAAGTGCAAGTACGACCTGCGAGACACCTTGCATTGAGTGGGAGATTGTAATAGGACAAGAGAATTGGTGATGCACACTTGTCTCGGACAAGTGGGAGATTGTTGGAATATGTGTCCTCAACAATAGTGCGATCACATGTTTAAATCTCATTTTAAGAAAACGTAAGGGATGATTCATTATATAGTCAACTGATCATCATTAATCGGTAATGATTGGCTAACTAGAGTTTGACATTACTGTCGTTTGACGGTGGTGATCAGTTGATCCCTAGGTCACACCTAAAGGACAATTCCCTTAATAGACAAATTGATTAATTGTATGACGATACAAGTTAATCAATTCCTTAAAATTGAAAAATTCAATTGTGAGAGAGAATGTTGATATCTTATTGTAATGGGATTAAAAAGATTTATTTTAGTAATTGAAATATTTTATTACTAAAATTGTTTATTGTTTGTGAAACAATAGAGATGAGAATGAATGGTTGATTATAATTACAAGATGTTGTGAATTATAATTATATGACCCATTTTATTTATGTGATCAACTATCACTAGTCAATTTGTTGTTTGTGATTTAATTAATTTATAGAATGATATTTATTTGATAAATATGCATTAAATTAATTAATAATATGTAACATACCACATGTGACATATTGTGTGACAAATGACAAATTGACAAAATAAAATAGTAGTCCATTTTATGTGATATGGACCGAATGGAGGGAGTAGTAGTGGTGTGAGAATGATATTATTTTATGAGATAAAGTGCACATAATCATAGCTATTTGCTTACTAGCCTTACACCTACTCTAAATTGTCTTACACATCTACTCCTTGTGAAGACCAAAAGCTAAAAAGAAAGATGCTATCCCTTGGCATTTTCCTCCCCCACCACCGGTTTTCCCTCCTCTTTCTATAAGAGAACTAGTTGAGATCCCGAGCTAAAGCACGGCATTTGAGAGCTAAAGCGCGACATTTGTGAGCTTGGCTTATATAGTAAGAATTTAAGATATTTATATAAATGAGTTGCACTTATAATAAGTTGTAATGTACTGATTACAATGTTAGTGATATTTTCAAGAAAAGTGTATTATTTAAAGGACTTTTAGATTAAATTATTTTTGTGCGAACCTTTTTTATTATTAAAAATAATGAAAGCCGACTATTATGGAAAAACATAATCTAATATAGGGTCACTACTTATAGGGGATATGAGCATTGAGTTAAAATCGAAATGTAAGTAAATCGCATATTAACTTTATAACGGAAACATATATAAAAATAATGCGACACATCTATACGGACGAAATGTAAGTAAATCGCATATATTAACTTTATAACGAAAACATATACAAAAATAATACTACACATCTAAACGGAAACATATATTAACTTTCTTTTATTAGTCAATCAATCTCAGTTAAGAATGTAATATAGAAGATTGTATCAATTGAGTTGAATAAACTTGTATAGAATAACATGGGTCCCACTTTCTTTTGTTAGTCAGTCAATAGCAATTAGTATAATTTTAGCATGGCCCACCACTATGTCAATCAATTGGGCGGGAAAACATTGAGAATTTCTTATTCTTTTAGTTTAGTGGGGATTGTTCTCTTATTCTGTATAAACACATTCATTCATTTTCACATGCAAAAAATTGCTCCATATTCTCTCTAGTTCTCTCTAGAACAAGTTTTTAGAAAACAAGAATTTGTTCATCAATTCTAATATCAAAATAAGGCTACTAGTGTAGTAATAATAACAATATTAGAATTAATTTTAAGGGTACTAGTGTATTAATCTAGTTAATTAGTATACTAGTTTAAGGGATTAGTCTTGGGTGCAATCAAAGGAGAATCTCTACATTGGGATTTTTGGAGGATCATCCATCATTTTAAGCTCAAGAACAAATAAGGAAGGTGACCTTATTTGTGCCCAATATTTCGAACCATATAACAATGTAAGGGATATTGTTTTTCCTTATTAATCTCTTATTTTGTTATGCATACACTAGATCTAAAAGAACACAAATTAAGTTAGTTCACTATTAGAAGAGTCTAATAATAGGTATATGAACCTAACAACATTCATATTTATGGCTTGCATCTCACCATAAAAACGGATGGGAGCATCAATCCCGGTGATCATATCGCAACTAGAAAGCTTGCATCTCACCTCTAGTATCCGATAGGACCAAAGACACCTACATCCAATCAATATAAGACGTAACTACTCTTACCCTGAATGACAAATGTCAATAACTATAACCATGCAAGACCTTTACTACTCATTAGATATAATTCCCCTGGTAGGACGACAATAAAGATCACAATGACTCAGTCCTAGTCTAAATCTGGCCAGACTCTCGGGACAGGACAGTTCCCGATTCGACATGAGACAGGACAGTCCGCATCCAAGACTCGAACGACAGATCGGAAGTCGAGAACCCACATTCAGCAGAACGGTCCGAAAGAGGCGGAAGCTATGAGTTAAACCCATACTTGGCCGATCGGCACAAGTACGGCGTAAAGATAAGTCAAGCAGTAAGGTATAGCATAAAGGCATTATCAAAAGAATACGACTCCTTACAAGTAATTATTTATAATAAATCTTTCATACACATGAATTAGTAACTCATTTCTTAAATACTTGTCATTTGAACAAAAACGTAAATAAATGGAAATAAACCATTTATATTAAGCAAATTAAGAATTGAACTATAAATTACGCAAATGCAAGATAAATCATTTACTACTTACAAAGCATGAATAAATAAATTGAACTCGTATTATAATGACAACATGTCGTTTCATATATAAATGATATAATTAAACAATGAATTCCACAATTACAAATCATGTGAGGAAAATATATAAATGAACGATATTTAACGAATTACGTTATGTAAAATACGAGATGGAATTTAAATAGTTCATATACTAAACTTGGCGCCAAATGCACCCACAATATAAGTGTGGCTCAAAACTACAAGTCATGCAAGCACAATACATAAGGTATAATAACAAGCCCATTTATGATGCAAACCAAATATAGAACATGGGAAGAAGGAAACAAGGTGTAGCCGAACATCATATTATAAGGATGGCCCAAAACTATAAGGTGTGTGCAACAAGCCCAAATATGAGACAACAAAACATAAAGAAAACAAAGGGAGAAGGGAACATGGTATAGCCATACACCCACCCGTGACCATCCCAAATGTAACCAGGCCGTGGCCAAGCCACCAACCCACGGCCAGCCACCAGCTCCTACCAGCCTCGTCCACTGCCTTTCCCACGGTCAGCCACCAGCCGTGGCCAACACCTCCAAAGTCCGTCCAACAAACCACAACAATCACTTACCCAATACAATAATACATGTAAATAACAAGACGAGTTCATGAGCATGTTTGAGACGGGAATTAACATCGACATTAAGACTCATGGCAACCAATTACCTACACCACACTTGCCACATTTACCCGCCAACACAGCCCACGCAACCACCCTTTCACGGCTGCCCATAATAGCCCTACCCGACCCTCATTTTGACCACCCGCGATAGCCCAATACAGCCGCATAAATCAGTCTATTTCAACATCATTTTGAGACGGAAATACCATACAAGTGTTGGAAAATGTGTCCTTAACAATAGTGCGATCACATGATTTAATATCATAATTAAATCTCATACTAAGAATACGTGAGGGATTATTCTTTATATAGTCGACTCATCGTCATTAATCGGTAATGATTGGCTAACTAGAGTTTGACATTACTGTCGTGTGACGGTGGTGGTCAGTTGATCCATTTAGGTCACACCTATAGGATGAGGCCCAAATAGATATTTAATTAATTGTATGTGATACAGATTAATTAATTTCTTAATTATGGGAGTGTAAATTTTACGTCTTATTGTAATGTGATTAAATAAGATTTAATTTGGTATTTAAGTGTTAAATTTCTAAATTACTTGGGGTTATATAAAAGTTTTGAGGTAGAGGTAGTTAGTTATTTAAAGTTACAAGAAGTTGTAATTTTAACTAACTAGTAATTATAAGATCCATTATATATTGATATAATAGTAGTATACTACTCAAAAAGTGGAGTGTATATTATATTATTAAATGTAATATTTAAGTGTTAAATGATTATATTAATAATTAATTATGTAAGATAGTTAAACATATGACTTATAAGCATTTGTGGGACAAATGACAAAAGGCAAAAATGGACCAAAATGGCTCCATTATTTCGGCCAAATGAAAGAGCAAAAGATGCTCTTTTGTCTTTTGTTTGTTTTGATTAAAGTGTGATTGTGACACTACACATGAGCTTTAATCATACATATTCTTACACAACTCTACCTATACTAAACAAAAGAGCAAAAAGAAAAAGAAAAATATTCCCCCTTTTGCATGAGAGCCACCGGTTTTGGTGCTCTATATATGAGCACTTGTTGCTCATTTTTGCTACACTAGTTTTTGCTCATTTTGCTTCATCTTTCCTCACATGCAAAGTCATAAAAACTCTCTAAAATACTAATACATTCAATCTATTACTAGAGGTAGTAATATTAGAAACATTAGTATTATTAAGGTTACATTTCTACTACATATCTAGTTAATATTAGTAGGAATTTTTGGGATTAATCTTGGGTGCAACTTATTGGAGTGTCTTCTATACTTGGAGTCTTAGGAGGATCATCCATCATATTTAGCTCAAGAACAAGTGAAGGAAGGTGACCTTACTTGTGCCCATATTTTCGAACCAACAACCAATGTAAGGGACATTGTTTTTCTTTATAAATCTCTTATTTTGTTATGCATGCACTAGATCTAAAAAACAAATAATTAACAAGTTAATTAGTTCATTATTAGAGGAGTCTAATAATAGGTATATGAACCTAATAAGTGTAATCAGAGCATAAGGATGTTCCATGCATAATCGGTTATTGTTTTTTCGAGTTAAAAGGTTAACATATAAAACTAAAAATTTGTGATTTATTAGTATAATCCACGAAATCACTATTCATGTTATATATTCTGATCCTAAAATATTTTTAGGTCATTTTTATGATTTATGGAAATTTATTGCTCATTTTAATGATTTTTGGTCATTTTATTACATTTTTATGACTAAAATGGGAATTAAAATGCTAAAAATAGTTAAACTAAGTTTCTGACCTTGAAAATTTTATATTACCTCACATGCATATTTTAAAAGTTGTGTGTAAAATCTCGTATTAATTGGATTAATTTTGCATGATTTATGATTTTTATGAGATAAAAATGGATTAAAAGAGGAAAAAAGGTTAAAAATAGTTAAATTTCGAATTAAGCCATGACTTTTTAATATGTTGTCACATGAATAATTTACAGTGTGTATGTAAATTTCGAGATTAAAACATCTCATTTAGCATGATTTATGAATTTTTAGAGTAAAAATGACATAAATAGTGACTATTTTAGCATAAATAGCTAAAACATATTGCATGGCTTGAGAAAATTATTTTAGGTTGCATAAATATCCCACTAATCAGATATTAAGTTGTAAAAATTATTGGATTAACTTTTGGATACTTTAAACATTTTATGAGATAAATCGATAAAATGCAACTATATTTTCTCAAAATTAATTCGAAAATTCTAACCATGATTTTTGACATTATGAGTGTCATGGATTATTCCAGAATGTTCAACGATTTAAAATTCAAATTTTGAAATTTTTATAATTTAATTTGGATTTATTTCAAAAATATTAGGATTTTAAGGTAAAAAATGAGCATAAAATTAAATCAAGTTGAATTATTGTCAAAAATTCAGTGATGACTAATTTTTGAGTCCTAAAAGGTGTTAGGGTAATTAACTTGAGCTTAGATGTGATTTAAATGTTAATTAGTGATTTTAAAAGGTTATTATCACGCATTTACATAAAACCGGATTATATATACGATATAAGTTAAATAGGGCGATTTGGCACATCATTTGGCATGATAGGTACATATTATAATGCTGCATATTTCAATTGTTGAATGTCTTTTATTTATATAATTTTGAATTATGTAATTTTATCTTAGTATGGCCTTAGTTTTAATCGATATTACTCGTAATGAAAGGGAATATTGATTCGGTTGTAATTTAATGTGATCTCGTATCACTTTTTTTTTATTAGTTTTTCCATTTTACAAATGTATAATAGGAATAGCTTTGTATTTTTATTATTATTTGTAATTATGGAGCATCTTCAAAAACGGTGCCATTCGGAAAGGTGATCCGACGAAGACGGTGTCTTGGGAGGCGTGCAAATTGAAGATTCAAGGGACCAAAGGAGTTGTTTCCGAATATGTAGTAGATTATTTGATTTTCTATTTTAGAAAGGCCATACTAGGAATTTTATTTATTGCTTTGCATTTATTTTAATATGTTGCATGCATTGCCAAATCGCCATAACAACACATGCATAGCATATCGAGTTATCGACCGTGTCAATTATAATTATTGTAGTTCACTGCTTTAGTTCACTTAAAACGTGATAGATAATAAATTGACAAGACCTCTCACATATAATAACTGAGAATTAGCCTTGCCAAATAGTAGAAACCCATGAAGTACCGATTTCATAAGGGAGTTGAGCCGGCTTTACCGTAATACAAACCTTGTTACATTGGCGAAGTGGGGTAGTAAAATGTTATTACATAGAAATTTGGATTGAGCTCAACGGAAGTATTCGTGACCGTAGTCGCATGTGTTCCGGGCTAAAGATGAAAGTTAGAGTAATTTTTATCGACCGACAGTTCCAAAAGTAGAATCGATTAAGAGGTTAATCCACCGAGTTATATTAATAAGGGATGACTCGTCTTACCGTACCCGTATTAATATGAATTTGGATCTCGGAATCATTTATATTAGTTGGGTGGAGGTCACTATATAAATGTTAAAACTTGTTTAAAGATGTTTACAAGTTTAATTAAAATGACAAATATTAATATTTCCTTTACCTCCATATTTGTAGTTGATATATATCACAATGGATCCATCACAAGCAACAACACCAATTACCATTGAGTCATGTCACAACTTATTCGACGAAATTTGCTCCAACCCCCAACTCGATACTACTAGAGAGCTTCATATTGGGATCGGTTCCGATGGAAACCTCAATTTCATCACTTCCTCAATACCTCCTACTATAACTAGGCCCTATGTGAATGCGTCTCGGGTAGACCATGTCACTAAGTGTATGAGATCCCTATCTTTGGAAGAAAGGGATGCCGAAGTAAGTGGGAGTTCTAGCAAGCAAGTTCTTGCTACAAATGGGAAAAGGTTCAAGAGGAAGGGAAGAAAAGGGAGAAAATTCAACAATGGTAACAAAAAGACTAGTGGGACTAGTAGAGGAGCCAAAGTTGATGATGAATACCATTATTGTCATGGCATGGGACATTGGATGAGAAATTGCCCCATATATTTGGGAAATATAAGGGATGGACTTCTCATTCCACTTGGTAAAATTCCTACTGAGATTTATGTTATTGATGTAAATTTCACTTCCACCACAACATGGGTACTAGATACTGGTTGTGGTTCTCACCTTTGTAATCATTTACAGGGGCTAAGAAACGTGAAAAAGCTGAGCAAAGGCGATGTTGATCTCCGACTTGGGAATCGAGCTAGGGTTGCGGCCACGTCCAAGGGTACTTATGTACTTGTTCTAGCGAATGGATTTGAATTGTATTTGCATAATTGTTTTTATGTACCTACTCTATCTAAGAACATTATTTCAGTTGCTATGTTAGACATAGAAGGCTTTAATTTTGCCATTAAGAACAATTGTTGTACTATTACTAGAAATGACTTGGTCATAGGCCGAGGTTCATCTATTAATGGCATTTATGTTCTAGAGACATCAAATCAAAATAATGACATCTATAATACACAAACGAAGAAACTCAAATCAAGTGATCCAAATGAGTCGTACATTTGGCATTGTCGATTGGGTCATATCAATGAGAATCGCATTAGGAGATTAGTTTCTACTAACGTGATCAAACCATTTGATTTCCAATCTTATTGTATATGCGAATCATGCCTCCTAGGCAAAATGACTCGTAGTCCTTTTAGTGGTAAAGGGACACGAGCTAGTGAACTTTTGGGCCTTATACATACCGATGTGTGTGGACCAATGAGTGTCACCGCTAGGGGTAATTATGATTACTTCATTACCTTCACCGATGATTTAAGTAGATATGGGTATATCTACTTAATGAAATATAAGAGTGAAGCTTTTGATAAATTTAAACAATTTCAGAATGAAGTTGAGAACCAATTGAACAAAAGGATAAAGACACTACGATCGGATCGTGGTGGAGAATATCTCAGTAATGAATTTGATTCACACTTGAAAAGTTGTGGCATTGTGTCACAACTTACTCCACCTGGAACACCACAACTAAATGGTGTAGCCGAGAGGAGAAATCGAACCCTGCTAGATATGGTTCGATCTATGATGAGTCAAACTGAGTTACCTGACTCGTTTTGGGGTTTTGCAATTCAAACCGCAATCATCTCATTGAATTATAGTCCATCAAAAGCAACTGAAAAGACACCATATGAGATGTGGAAAGGAAGGGTTCCTAATATTTCCTACATGAAGATTTGGGGATGTGATGCTTACGTCAAGGGAAAGACCGACAACAAGCTAGCCCCCCGATCCGAAAAATGCACCTTTGTAGGTTATCCTACCAACTCACGAGGCTACTACTTCTACAAACCTCAAGAAAACAAAGTGTTTGTGTCTAATGAGGCTGTCTTCTTAGAAAGTGATTTTATTTCTAAGAGACAGAGTGGGAGAAATTTTGAACTTAATGAAGTTCAAAAGACACAAACCGAAGTAGAGACAAATGGAGAATCACGTGAAGACGTTCCTTCGTCAACTAATTCGGAAGTCATTCCTCAATTGAGGAGGTCGGGTCGAGAAATTCGCCATCCTGATAGATACGTGGGACTTATCGAAGAGGATGGGAGTCTTGATGTGTTGCTTCTAGAAAGCGACGAACCCGCCACCTACAAAGCTGCAATCTCTAGTCCTAATTCAGCTTTATGGCTTCAAGCCATGGAATCCGAAATTAGTTCTATGCATGAAAATCAAGTCTGGAACTTGGTGGATTTGCCTGAAGGAGTGAGACCTCTTCAATGCAAATGGATCTTCAAAATAAAGAATGGCATAGAAGGACATGATGATGTCTACAAGGCTAGGCTTGTTGCAAAGGGTTTTACCCAAGTTCAGGGTCTTCACTATGATGAAACCTTTACTCCTGTAGCCATGCTAAGATCCATTCGGATATTGTTAGCGATTGCCGCATTTCATGACTATGAAATATGGCAAATGGATGTAAAGACCGCTTTTCTAAATGGGCATTTAGAAGAGGAGGTGTACATGTTACAACCTGAAGGTTTTGTAGATCCGAAAAATCCTAACAAAATATGCAAGCTTAAGAGATCCATTTATGGTCTTAAGCAGGCATCTAGAAGCTGGAATCATCGATTCAATCATGTTATAAGAGAAAATGGTTTTACTCGAAGTGTTGAGGAACCATGTTTATACATAAAGTTTAGTGGGAGCAATGTTGTGTTCCTAATATTGTATGTGGATGACATACTACTTATTGGAAATGATATTCCAATGTTGTCCTCCGTCAAGGAGTATTTGGGAAATTATTTCCAAATGAAGGATTTAGGAGAAGCACAACGCATACTTGGTATCCGGATCTATAGAGATAGACCCAAAAGGATATTTGCATTGAGTCAAGAATCTTATATTGAAAAGATTCTTCGACATTTCAGTATGGAAAAGTCCAAGAGAGGCTTAATTCCTATGGGTAGTGGAATAATTTTAGCAAGTCTCAATCTCCTTCCAAACCCGAAGATATTGAACGCATGAAGTTGATTCCTTATGCTTCCGCTGTTGGATCAATCAGGTATGCCATGATATGGACTCGTCTGGATGTCTCGTATGCTTTAAGCATGACTAGTAGATATCAAGAAAATCAAGGTGAGAGTCACTGGATAGCTGTGAAGAATATCCTTAAGTACTTGTGAAGGACTAAGGATTCTATCTTAGTGTTTGGAGGTGACTCCGAGCTATGTGTTAAGGGTTACACAGACTCGAGTTTTCAAACAGATAGAGATGATATGAAATCCCAGGCTGGATTTATATACATGCTCAATGGTGGTGCCATAAGCTTGAGAAGCTTCAAAGAAGCTGTGATTACGGATTCTACTACGGAGGCTGAGTACGTTGCAGCATCAGAAGCTGCCAAGGAAGCCGTGTGGATTAGGCAATTTATGGAAGGGCTAAAGGTAGTTCCCACCGCCAAAGATCCTATCACGATCTTCTGTGACAATAGTGGGGTGATCTTTCAAGCTAAAGAACCCAAGTCTAGCAATAAGTCTAGACACGTACTTAGAAAATTCCATGTAATTAAGGATTTCGTTGAAAGAAAGGAAGTAGCGATTTGCAAGGTTCGAACGGATGACAACATAGCAGATCCATTGACCAAACCTTTATCGCAAACAAAGCATGACCATCATGTTGTATCCATGGGTCTAAGGCGTATGCCAAATTTGTATTAGATTATAAGATATGAAATGAAAAATCTGAGTTTTTGGTTCATATATGATAATCACATTTGTCGTTTGAGTTGATTTTTACAAACTCGTTTATTTATAACCTTGTTCTATCCAAATGGGTTATAGAGACAAATTGAACCCCATTAAAGTGAACTGGATTAACATGGTATTTGCCCCTAGTTACTTATATGAGGTGACGTCTCGAAGTGACTAGAATGTGATGCGATTGATGGCAAGTTCAAGTGCCATAAGGTCATATGGGATGACTAGTCGATCACATAGGCAGACTGTATGGGACACTCTATCGGGCAGTGACCGCTTATAGAGTTCTGGTAATTCACAAAGCCTGGTCGTGGCAAGAGCTACTATAGTATTCTTATGAGTCAATTCTTTTGACTAAAGATTATTCGCCCAAGTTGGCACAGATTTCTGATTAGCTTTGATTTATACTCTACGATTTCGTAAATGAAGTCAAACTGGGTATATTTTGGGTTATGATGAACTGTGGCTGAACAACGGAAATAGTGCAATAGGAATTGTCCACCCCTTATCAGGGTTGTTTAAAATCTCAAGGCCACTCGAGGAGTAGTTAACTGGAAATGCGTGGCCACGCTCGGAAGGTATCTATGGCAGATAATTCCGGTCAGACAGTTACTCTCCAGATCGAGGAAACCACTCAAGATATGATCAAGTGTAAGTACGACCTACAAGACACATTGCATTGAGTGGGAGATTGTAATAGGACAAGAGAATTGGTGACGCACACTTGTCTCGGACAAGTGGAAGATTGTTGGAAAATGTGTCCTCAACAATAGTGCGATCACATGATTTAATATCATAATTAAATCTCATACTAAGAATACGTGAGGGATGATTCTTTATATAGTCGACTGATCGTCATTAATCGGTAATGATTGGCTAACTAGAGTTTGACATTACTGTCGTGTGACGGTGGTGGTCAGTTGATCCCTTTAGGTCACACCTATAGGATGAGGCCAAAATAGATATTTAATTAATTGTATGTGATACAGATTAATTAATTCCTTAATTATGGGAGTGTAAATTTTGCGTCTTATTGTAATGTGATTAAATAAGATTTAATTTGGTATTTAAGTGTTAAATTGCTAAATTACTTGAGGTTATATAAAAGTTTTGAGGTAGAGGTAGTTAGTTATTTAAAGTTACAAGAAGTTGTAATTTTAACTAACTAGTAATTATAAGACCCATTATATGTTGATATAATTGTAGTATACTACTCAAAAAGTGGAGTGTATATTATATTATTAAATGTAATATTTAAGTGTAAAATGATTACATTAATAATTAATTATGTAAGATAGTTAAACATATGACTTATAAGCATTTGTGGGATAAATGACAAAAGGCAAAAATGGACCAAAATGGCTCCATTATTTCAGCCAAATGAAAGAGCAAAAGATGCTCTTTTGTTTTTTGTTTGTTTTGATTAAAGTGTGATTGTGACACTACACATGAGCTTTAATCATACCTATTCTTACACAACTCTACCTATACTAAACAAAAAGAAAAATATTCCCCCTTTTGCATGAGAGCCACCGGTTTTGGTGCTCTATATATGAGCATTTGTTGCTCATTTTTGCTACACTAGTTTTTGCTCATTTTGCTTCATCTTTCCTCACATGCAAAGTCATAAAAACTCTCTTAAATACTAATACATTCAATCTATTACTAGAGGTAGTAATACTAGAAACATTATTATTATTAAGGTTACATTTCCACTACATATCTAGTTAATATTAGTAGGAATTTTTGGGATTAATCTTGGGTGCAACTTATTGGAGTGTCTTCTATACTTGGAGTCTTAGGAAAATCATTCATCATATTCAGCTCAAGAACAAGTGAAGGAAGGTGACCTTCCTTGTGCCCATATTTTCGAACCAACAACCAATGTAAGGGACATTGTTTTTCTTTATAAATCTCTTATTTAGTTATGCATGCACTAGATCTAAAGAACAAATAATTAACAAGTTAATTAGTTCATTATTAGAGGAGTCTAATAATAGGTATATGAACCTAATAGAAAGTTGGATCGAACCACCAACCAAACATTGACCAAAAACCATGTATTAGATCGTCTCACAGCCCCATTTTTCACGTTTGAGCATCCCCATTTTAGCTATATTTCGACCCCCATTAAGACAAGATTAAGACGGAATTTAACACGATATATTCGAGCATACAAGTGATAAAAGCATAAAGAACCAAACTTTATCACACAAGGGCATGTAAAACGACACATAAGACGGAATTTCGACATTTTTGTCGAGTAACCTATCATTGTTACCTCGAAAGCTCTTTAATCTTCAAGTAAGTGGTCCAAAAAGCACGAGTCTCCCTCCGGGTCTTTGAATTCCTCACCTACAAGCAAGAAAACAGAAAGTCTAAACTAAAAACCGAGATCTTTGTAAGGTGGCCAATTTCAAAACTTCCACAAGAGTGGAGCTTTCTTACCTAGAAAGTTGAAGGACGTAAAAGGGAAGAGAATGGCGCAAGAATTAGCTAAAACCGTCATGAAATGTTCGAAAATAGAAAGGAGGAACGAGGAAATGTGGACGGAAGTGTGTGAATGATAGAGGGAATTAAAAAAGGTTAATTTAAGTGAGGTGTAAAAAGGTAGGTGAGGGTGTTATCAACTTGTGATTGGCCCGGATTAAACTTGTCTCACAAGATAAATGTGACGATCTTATACTAGACGGAAATGCGCCTCATAACTTAAGACGTAGATTATTATTTTTATTATTATCACTATTATTACTATCCGACTTAAATATGTATTTTTATATAAATTAAGCCTTAAAAATATCATTTTATAGAAATTAGGCTTAAAAATATAATTAATTAAATTAAGCAATTTAAAAATATAAATAAAGTAATAGAATGGTTAATTAAATTATAAACGTCAAAATGGAAAATTCGCGGGTGTTACACGAGATTTGTCGAGGGTACCTATTAGGGTTCCGAATAAGAGTTTATCTTGCTGAAACCAAGTGTTGTAAGTGGGGTTGGGTTTCGGTGCTTTGTCTCCTTCGCTAATGGTTTCCGGTGGAGCAGAGACGGTACCATTAACATAGGAGGAGATGAGCATTCGGGATTGTGGCCATGGTGGAGGGATGGTTGCGTTTATTGCGAGGGTTTTCTTGTTTTGGAGGGTTAGATGGATCGGTTTCCTGATACTATATGGGAAAGTGTAATTATATTAGATGATTAACATTGAATTGGTACATGAGTATATTGTTGGAGTGAGTGTCCTCCACAATAGTGCGTCTACATACTAAATCTCGTACAAGGAATATCAGGGATTTATTTTATATATTTGTTAGTTGATCAACGTTTATCGGTAACGTTCGGTTGACTGGAGTTTGACGTTACTGTCGTGTGACGACGGTAATCAACTGATCCCTTTAGGTCACACCTATAGGATGACGCTCAAATTGAATAAATTAATTATTTGTATGAGATACGATTTAATTATTTCCTTGTATTAATTGACTTTTAATAAGTCAAGTGAATGTATTATTTGATGACGAGTTACGAACTTGGGCTAACGGGATTTATTACTTAATTATATGATAATTAATTAATAAATATTTATAAGAATTTATTAATTAATAGTTAATTAAATAATTACTAAGGTATGTGTATATATTGTGAGGCGGAGGTAATTAGCTATTTAAATTTACAAGAGGTGGTAAAATTAGCTAATAAGGGTACATAAGACATATTTTATATTTATAAAATGGTTTAATAATTACTTAATAGTCAAGTGATCTTTAGTTGTTAATTTGTATTATTTAAGTGTTAAATAATCAAATTAATATTTAATTATATAAGATAATTAAACATAAGACTTATAAGCATTTGTGAGACAAATGTCAAAATCCGAAATGGACCAAATGAGGTCCAAGTGGACCGGTTTTTGTAGGTCTTATATAGACCTCCACTTGTTAATATTGATTTGTAAAGAACACATGAGATGTTCCCATCATTTCTTTACATTTCATTCTCTATAAATAGCCTCTTATACACACTTTGCATGGGTGATTTTTAAGTCAAAAATTCTCCCTATTAGAGTGTCTTGGCCGGTTTTCATAGAGAAGAAGTAAGTCCAATATTTCATCATCTTCTTCTCTAAAACCACTTGATCAAGTTGTTAATCTTCATCAATTAATTCCCATAAATTATAATATACATTCTCTAATATTATCAAAGTAATAATATTATATAATAATACAAGGTAGTCCTAAATATTATCTAGTTAGTAATTTTAGGATTTTTGGGCTAGTCTTGGGTGCATCCAAAGGAGATCACCTAGTTTGGTGATTAAGGTTCTAGGAGGATCATCCATTATCATTTAGCTCAAGAACTATAAAAGGTAGGAGACCTTTTGTAGTGCCCATATTGCCATTTTTATCAATGTAAGAGAAAATTCCTTCTTTATACTTGCATGCATGTAGATTTAGACCATCACATAAAATTAACTAGTAATTTTATTGTCATTACAAGAGTTTAATGAGAGTCTAAATACTAACAAGTGGTATCAGAGCTATTGTTACATATATGCATGTAGTCATAAGACGATTTTACGAATTTATAAGATAAATTGATAAAATTTGATATTTTGATGTTAAAATTAGTTTTATCACAAAATATGGTCTTGCATGTATAAAATCTGGTCTTAGAAATATATGGGTTGGAAATTTAATTTTAAAAAATTTAATGGCTTATTATAATATTTTACTACATAAAATTGCATAAAATTGAGTAAATATGCATTACTTTTAACTAAGAGTTAATAAAATTAAGTTGCGTGTTAATTTTATGCATATTTATTTAGAAATAACCATATACATATTCTATTTATGAGAAGTAGAATTATTATAAATTAATGTGATTAATTTAGTTAGTTTATTGATTTTTATTTGATAAAAATTGGTAAATAATGTTTATTTTGTAAATAAATATTATTTAAATTGTTTGGCTTCACAATTTTTGATTTTTAGCTTCTGGATAATGTTAAAAAATGTTCAAAATTATATTTTGAAGTCATTTTATTTTTAATGATTTAATTTGGAATTAAATCGTCAAATTGTCGCTTTAACGATAAAAATTGCAAAATTGTTTTTTAGCAATTTTATGGCCAAAATTTTTCACATGAATGTCATTTTAGTATGTTACCAGAATGTACAAAAATGTTAAATTTGATTTTTCTATAAAAGTTTTGATTAAATTGAATTTTCCATAAAAGTTATGAATTTTTAAGTTATTTTTGCTATAAAATAATTTTTTAAACTCATTTAACCACAAAATAATTAGTGGGAATAATTATTTTGGGGTTAGACCAGATTATTATGAGGAGTACATCTTAAAATTATTTTAAGAATTGATTATGGATTTTTAATGGTAAAAATTCCGCAAAACAAGCTCAAATGATCGTTGTTGGTAAGTTCGACGATTTGGCATGCCATTCCTTTTGCATATTTATTTTCATATAGATGAATGGAATTTATTTTATATTTATTCATGTAATTTTACCTAATATGACCATAGTTAGAAATTGGTATTTCCCGTAATGTAAGGGAATATCGATTTAATTTGTAATTAATTGCGATTTTGTACCGCTAATTTGTAATTAATTAATAGTTTTAATTTTATTACAAATTGTATAAAAGGATATAGCTATTTAATTTGATTATTAGTAGTTAATTTTAGTTATCTCAAGACGGAGTATCCTAAAGACGTGTTTTCCGAAAGGAGTTCCGAAGTCCAAAAGATGGAGGCCTTATGAATAAACTTCCCAATTTTTTCACTAGAAATAGTGTTTAGTTTGGTTTGGGGAAGTTCATTCATAAGCAACCCGAGTTAATTCAAATTAGCTCTCCAACCTAATATAAAGCATGCATCATATAGCATAGTTTAGTTTGCATCATGTGTAACATATATCATGTAGTATGCATTTAGTATATAATTCATGCATTTCATATAGCTTCATGCATTTCCATTTGCATATATTTTCTATCATTTTGTCCATTGAGGGAAATGACCATACTAGTGTGGGGATGAGAAATTCTAACATCCAACAATTCAAACATCTAACCTATTACAAAAATGATAAAAATTGAAAAAATTAAAAATTCCAAAAAAACATGTTCTTTCTTTGTAGCATAGAATTGTATATACATGTTTGTTTTTTACTCTTATCACATGGGGACGACTACGCCACATTCGAAGCATAAGGGATAAAGAAGACCGCATGGTATGACCTTTCCAAATCTCCTTCTCCCTTTCTTATATGTTAATGACAATGTGGCTACTTTTTGTTGATGCGTATGAACTTATGTGATGTTAGGAGTTGTATTTAGTTTATATGGCATAATAGTTAATAGAATCATATGCATTAGAGTTGTATATATGTTAGTTCCATCATGGCATGTAGTTGCATGGTAGAGAAATTTGTGAAAATGCCTATTTGGAAAGCTTGACAAGTGTATATAAGGCCCTTGTAGATAATTTTTCCCCTTGATACTTTGTTTGCTAGAATACCCTCAAGACACCATAGAATGTGTCATACTAGTATCTTTTGTCCCACGGTCTAAAGCTTAGTGTAGATACCCGTATCCGTCGATATTGGAATTTATAGAGAACCCGACAAACACCCGATGATGATAGGACACATGTATTCTTTAGTTGTCATTGTCATTATTTGGGTTCGTTTTACGATGTATAATGAGCGTTGTCGACGGAGTATTTTATTAATTTAAATGATATTTAAATTAAAGTTTTTTTAAGATAAATTCATTTTATTGCTTTATTTTGAATTTATTTTCTCAAATTTATTTTATTTAAAATAAAATAAATATTTGATTTGAAAAATCATTTTATGAGTATATTTGATTTGAAAAATCATTTATTTTAATGTGTTAATTGTTTTGAAAAATCGATTCAAAAATCGAAAAGAACTCGTTTTAAACACGTGTTTTAGAGCTCGATTATAGCTCGGTTTTTGGGCCCGTTTTCTTTACGAGTTGGCACGAATCTCGAGTACACTAACCAACCTAAGCCTCTACCCATCCAACTCCAGTTCGAACCCCATAACCACGGCCCAAACCATGCCCCAAATCACCCCCAACAGCGCGCACAAAAACACGAGCAGCCCCCCTGTTTTGCAGCTCAAATCCCGAGCCCAAAACCCGCTCCAAATACCACCAAAACCCGTACCCATTAACCCTAACACATACCCTAGTATCCTACCCATATTAACTTACCTTAACCACCAAGAAAACCCGTCACAAAGCCTCTGAAACCATCACAAAAGCTGCTGGACAGCAGCTATGCGTGAATGAGCCCGTCTGCCTCTCCCCCCTTTTACCCTACTTTAACTCCTTATAAATACCCTCCCTTCACCATACATTCATTCCTCTAAGTTCTCCATACATACCACCATCACTTACAAGCTTTAAACTCCAGAAACAAACCCTAATTGCCTCTCAAAAACCCTCGACAAAACCGACTTACAAACTGAGAATCAGTTTGTGTGTCCTCTTTGAAACCGTTCGTTCTCCCTTCAAACCTCCATCAAAACTCAAGTTTCTTGTTCCAAATTAACCATACAACATCCATCTACACATTAGACAAATATTTACGAGCCAAATTGCCCTTGAGAGTACACGAATTCCCTCGAAAAACAGAGTGTTATACACTCTGTTTTTTCGCGGCTTTTCCCGTCTGTCGATTCTTGTTTGTGCTCGTTTTTCGTGCCCAATAACTCAAAACGAGCAGGGATTGCTTTAAGATCTCTGTTCGCCTCTCTTTCTAGTTTTCAAAACATCTTTTAAATCGAATTTGCACCGTGAAACGAGAGAGAAATCGCAGTTTGAAAGTTGATGTCCAGATTTGCAAAAAACGTGTTGTTTGCTTTGTTTCTTCGTCGACGACGACCTCTCGAGATAAAATCTACCATCGATTACGACCCAAGACGGTGTCAACGATACATGTAGGTTGAGGGTGCATCAAATCCTCCTCTTTCTCCCTTTTATTTCGTTTTTTTGTGTTTGTTTTCTTATCGTTCGTTTTGTTTGTTTATCGTTTTTGTTTATCGATTGTTATCATTAACTATGAAACTAGTTTAGTCCGAGTATGAGTTAAAGTACCACCATGAACACCCGCGTTGACTTGAGATGGGAAAGAAACCGCTACATCAGTCGGTCGTAACCCCCGTCTCATTTACATATCCTCGTGTTCAAGGTAGGGCATTAATAAAACGAATTCTAACTTCGCTCTTCGCTTTTGTCCGCTCTTTTGTTTCGTGTGATTCGACCCACCTTAGGACCATTCACATGTTAGTTAAACCTCTGATTATTAACATATAACTCATTTAGATGACATTAGATCAATTTAATAACCTAATTAGACACGTTAGGGTACTTCGACATAGCTTTAAAAATCAACTGACGATTCTGTAACTTAATTGAATGCATCTCTCTCTTTCACCTAATTTCTCGCTAGTATAAGAGTGCGTGATTAGCACCTTCTTATTAACACTCGACGAGTTAATTTAATTAGCGAACTCGACCTAATTAGACCCTTTAGGCCGTGTAGAGCACTCGGTTTTAGGCGAAGCTTTCTGACCTCTTTTATCATCGTTTTCTAATGTACATCCCGCATCGCTTTGCAAATCTATCTAACCTAATGAATCTAACCTAAGGATTAGGGTAGGCTAGGATATGTAGGTCGTGTTTGGCCGTGTTTTTGTAGTCCTTTTCTCGCTCTTTCTTATCTTTATCTCGTTATTTCGTATCTTGTAATTATTTTTGTTTACCGAGTCGTGTTTTGTAATTTGTTTGTAATTAGTTTTCCGTCATCGAGTCAAAACTTCTTCAAAAAACCTTAGTCTTGTTTGGTTAGATGGTTGTTCCCCAATGCATGTGAGAGCGTAGTAAATCGCATGTTGTTTAAAGCAACATGGCCTGATTTATGCTAATGCATGCTTTGGTGTGTAGCCCTATGTCTAATTCGATAAGATTAAGTGAAAGCACGCATTACGAGAAGTGACCCAAGGCCGTGAGTCATGTAAGCTATGGGCCACCCCCCTTGTGCACGTTTCCCTAGGCCGAATTCGCCGTGTAGTGTGTCGTGTGTAGTTTTGTGTATAGCGTTGTATTTTAGATCGAGTTGTATCTTTAATTTCTCGTTGTGTCGGCATGAAATGCCCGGTTTGTAATAGGGTAGATCCCAACGGCTCCCCCATTCCCCCTAAGCCTTGTTTGCTTTGTTTTGTATGTTTTTAGATCAATCAACCCATATGCTAAATTACAACTTTGACAAAGTTAGTTTAGTTGCATCTAAATCGACATAGAAACTTCACATGTTAGGGTTTTAAAAACGATGTTTGCATATCATATATCGTAGTAGCTATGACCTTGTTTGAAATCCGATACTTGACTTAGTAGAGGCCGTTATTGACGGGCGGGGTTAGGTGTCCTTATGGGCTTCCTAACACGTACCCTCACCCCTTACTCAAGATCTATGGTTTGTGGATCCGTCTAAATACCATTGGATTACGAGAGTCATTTTAATCGAGTGATATAGGGTACAAGTCTTTATCTTTAATCACTCGTAGTCGATTGGCTTTATGCTTTTCGATGAAAGGTGTAAAGTTGACTTGAACGGTTCCAAGTTCCCAAAAAACTTGGTGGCGACTCTAATTTGTCTTAATTCGATTCGAAAGAACCTCGAGTCGATTATGCCTAGTGTGGATCCCGCGGACGCAGTTCCCGCGGGCGTTGTCCACAGTTTGGCGATTCTGATGGGGAAAAGAGGACTAGTTACACTTTGTTTCTAGGGTCTTTTCCTCCGAGGTGAAACTTGAAAAGAAAGTATTGGAAAGTAAAACATTACTCATAGTGCTACGATTCATGCATAAACCCTTAAGGACTTTCCCGGGCCGTCCCAGCGTTTCTTTGTGATGCGTGGGGGGCGACGTCCCACTATGCCAGGAACTTGCACATTGCTTGCTTCCACTCCGCCTCGTCGTGGTTCTTGATGGTGGGGATGCTCTTCTAGGTACTCTACCTAAAGGCCCCTGCTCTATAAGACTCAAAAAGGATGGAGGGCATAGACCTTCTTATAGAAGACTTGCCGAGACTTAGAGATGTCTAGGAGAATACATCCTTGTAACATGTGAATGACAATGTGCGAAATGAATTTCCTGAGTCTTTTCAAATTTTCCATGTCCATTTCAAAACCGAACTTTTGAACAACTTACTTTCAAAATTAGCATGATTTTCAAAACGCGGAATGCTGCCCAAATAGGACTAGAATTTTCGGCCAAAATAAGCTTTTATAGCCGGCATGCTGCCCATTTCAAATCTCATTTTCAAATCAATTATTCGTTTTTTTTCAAACTCAATCCAAAATATTTCTCGAACCTTAACCAAGCATGAAATGCGTCGAGTCGTGTCCGGGTCCTGGCCGTGTTTGGCTAGGCATGTTTCGTTCTAAGAGTCTAGAACCCGACCTTGTTGGGTCGCCCAAGCTCACCTCTTGGGATTCGAGTCATGTTGGTCCACCTTTTTGTTTAGGATAGTCCACAGAAACGTCCAAGCTAGGCCATTGTGGACGTTTCATACGAACCTATGGGCTATGTTAGTCCAATCACGGGTTTAGTCACACCGAGTCCGGTTTAGAACCGAATTATGGTGATTCGGGTCGTGTCGTTTTATCGAGTCCAAATGAATCAAGGTCTAAATCCAACCGTGAGTCGAACCTTTTGGTTAATCAGTCTCAAGTCGAGTCTTTGTTTGAGTCAAGTTGGTGTCGTGTCCTTAAGTGTGCAGGGGCTCTTACATTCGAATATTGACTCAGTTCGGGGTTTTCTTGTAGAAAGGCCGCCAAAAACCCGACTTCAAGCAATGGAAGACGCTGTTAACAAACTCACTGAGGCCGTGAACCTCATGAGGGCCGAATGGATGTGATCGAATCCAAGCCGGGTGAAGATTCCTCCACCCCACCTCGATCGATCCGGAGAAACGGTTCAAGTTCATTGAAGACCGTCTGAAACTCTCCCCGGGGAAGAACATCCACTACGAAAATGCTAGGGCCTATGCCCCGATTCAGATAAGTTGCCCACAAACATGGTACTCACCGATATCCCAAAGTTTAAGGGCACAAAAGATCCGTCCACCATGTTAAGGCCTATAAGGGGTACTTAGCACAAGGGAGTACTGTGACATGCTCTCTGAAATTTTCGCTCAATCTCTGGATGAACACCCGAAGGCGTGGTTCTACAATCTGGACCTTAAGAACTTCCCCACTTTCGAAGATATTACGGTGGAGTTCTGCAAGCACTATGCTGATAATGTCGAGATTCAAACCAACATAAGAACATTAGAGGTTATGACACTGAAAGACAAAGAAGGCTTTACTGAATTCCTTGCAAGATGGCGCTACTTGAAAGCGTGAAATTAGCCAAGAAGCCTGACGAAGTTGAAATGGTAGATAAGTTCGTAAAGAATCTACGACCTATTTACCGCAATGCTCTGAAAACCATAATTTTGGCTCTTTCAAAGAATTGATAAGAATCGGGATAAAGGTAGAAGATGATGTCATAAGGGCAGAGGCTGAAAAGCCGAAAGGGTACCAAGGGGCCTCATCGTCTAAGGGCAAAGCCCCAGCAACGGCCCATATTGATGAAGCCGTCAATCTCTTAGAAGGGCAATCGAAGAAGTCGCAGCGCCAAATACCTAGGGCATTCACCGATATCGGATGCACTTATACATACGCTCTCCAAAGGCTCATAGCCCAAGGAAAGCTGAAGCCTATTGGTCCAACTCCGGACCCTCCCGCTGATCAACAAGGTAAATGGTATAAACCAAATGCCTCATCGTGCCTTTCATCAAGGGAAAGGCCATGATACTGAAAGGTGCTATCGACTGAAGCACGAAATCCAAGACATGATTGAGAATGGGACACTCCCGATCCCAACTGTTAAACCCAATAACATCACCAATCCATTTGGCGATCACGCTAACTTTGTTTCTGTTGAAGACAATGTCGATTACTCCCATCTTATCCGCCCATGTCACTTGATAGGGGTGTTTATCGGGAAGATATTTGTGGATTGCTTTGAATTCTTGCCAAACCCGAAGAATGAAATTCAAATCGGGAGTCTTGCTCTCGAATGTACTCCTCTCGTTAACGAGGCTAATAAAAGACAATTCGATTCACCAACCTTCATCATTGGCGTAGATCCTCAAAGGACTACCTCGGGATGGAGGCAGACCATCGAAGGGATCAAGGACAAAAGCCGAGCATCTAAGCTGACAGCTGAACAAGGGAAAGCTCAAAACTAGATTTGAAAATTATGAGTCGGATCTGTTTTCTTATCTTAGTCGAGTCGAGTCTAGGACTTTCTTTTCTTGAAGTTGAGTCGTTTGTTCCGCGATGACCTAGGGTGTGTCCTAGGAATCGTTATTTCGAGTCTGTTAAGCTTTTGCCATTCCAATAAAAGGTTTCAGTTTCGTTTCCCAATATGTCTTGTTTCCCATCCTCAATCATTCCGAAATATGATAAAAAACACAACACACTCAAAGGCATCCCTGGGGTGGAAATATGTCTCGTTTCAAAATGTAAGGTACACTAGGATCCTGTGTTTGATTCCTTTACCTATTCCATGTCTGGCGGTAGAAAACCTCCATCAGAACCAATGCTTTTGACAAGCTTTTAGATGATTCTATGACGAACCCGGACTAGCTCCTTGTTTCCCCTATCGACGATGACGGAAGGCAAGCCTTTTCCCCACAAAATCATCCCCTCTCAAAGAGAGAAAAGACCAACCCGTTTTAACAAGGAATTGTTAGATATGACCCAAATTAGTTGGCGAAGCCTAGTTTTCAAGGTGTATCCATTTGTGACTAGGAGAATGAGTAGAAGACCATTTTTTTTTTCAAAAAGAATGAAAAAATGAGAAAAAGAGAAAAACGGAAAAATGAAAACAAAAAAAAAATGAAAAAATGAAAAATGATGAAAGAAAAAGAAAAAAAGGAAAAAAGATGTTGAAGTTATTACGGAATGCTTTTTGGTTGAATGTCGAAGTTACGGAAGCCAGAATTCAAGTCAAGTACCCATAGTTGAGGTTCAATGGGCGAAGCCCAAAAGCGTAAGTAGTGACCTCTTTACCCTCTAAGTCCTTCCTGAGACGGTTACAAAGGGATAGTCGGGAATTTTGAGAATTATTCCGCTTGTGTTGTTACACCCAGCCTCTAGGGTCCAGACATGGAAATTTGAACCCACATCATTTTTCAACCCACTTGTACTCGGGTTTCATCAAACCTGAGACACCATTTCCAACCATGCTATAAGCCATAGCCCTTGGCCTTAACACCACAAAACGAACCTTCAGAATGATGGTTTACCTTGATAACCTATGTTTACCAAGCTCCACATCCCAAAGAACCATAACCTTTTGTACCAACCCTAGACACGGGATTTAACGATACCTTACAGGCTAGAATGGAATACGACATGATACCTTAGGTGAAACCTTCGAGTGTGTACACGCAATCAAAATGCCAAGTTTATGCACCTTGATCGAACTACATCGGATTTGATTTCGCTCCACGCGAATACGTAGGCAGTCCTTCAGAATAAGGGATTCAATCCACCCATCATCCAAGTTGTCATCTTGTCGGTTTCTTACGGGTCTTAACCAAGTCCAAATGGCACCTTTGTTTGAGTCGGTCTTAGCACTTGATGTAGGCTAGGATGAGGATATAGGTTCGGATGAATAGTATCGAGTCTCAGAATGAGCTTTATCTAATGGTTTAGGCAAAGATGCTCAGTCATATAGATGTGGGTTTGTATTGGGAACAGAAAATATGAAAAACCCGCTGAAAAGAAAGAAGGCGTGGAAGAAAAAAATAAAAAGCCCGCTGAAAAGAAAGAAGGCGGTGGCAAGAAATGATGAAACTCGCTGAAAAGAAAGGAGGCGAGGAGAAGAGTTACAGAATGTTCCCAACAAAAGTCATGTGTGATGTCTAAGTGTTCTCATAAAATCAGTCTGTGTTTAGTGTCTTGGCGAAGCCAACGTTGTTGCTCCATGAGTTTAATCCACCTTGTCAATGCCAAGTGATCTTGATTCCCATGTGCCCTTGGGACCACGCCCATGCCATACGATATCTCTGTCTCAAGTCCGGCGACCTAGAGATTCCCATTTGCCATCTTTTGGCGCCAGAATGGCCAATTTACATTTCTACCTCCAACAAGTCAATAATTGAATTAAAACCCGTGCACACTTACGGTTTTATTTTCCTTTTTTTGTTTTACGGTAGCGGGCTACGCCCACGTTGTTTACGGGTCATACGGAGTGTCTGAGTCGTATTTCATGCTCACCCATCAAGGTTCGATTTCAAAAAAATTTCAAAATTTCAAAATTTCAAAAACTTTTTGCGAATTATGGATAGATGATCCAAGTAGTGGAATCTTTTCGGGTCGATGACCCCAATCTTTCGAAATTCAAAATTTCAAATTCAATTTTTGAAGGGTCGATGGCCCAACATACCAAATGATGACAAATTCGAAATTCGGGTCGATGACCCAATCATTCAAAATTTTCAAATTCAATTTTCGGGTCGATGACCCAATCTTTCAAATGATCTGATTTTAAGATCGATGATCCAAATGTGCTTATGTGATGATTATTGCTAGTGCGTTTTTGTGTTTCAAATATAGCAGGATATGCTTCAACTGGGGGCTCTAAAGTCTTCGACTTTAGAGCCATTGAAATCAGGGGCTCGGCGTTGGCTTCAGAGACCATTATCAGGATGTAAAGGATGACATCCACTCAGACTTCAATTCAATACAAGAGTATGAAATGGAAGAATTCTGTAGCTGAAAGCAAATGGTGAAAGCGGCGGCAACCTCTTTGGAAAGTCCCGTCCCATTTTGGACAAACGTCAGCAGATGATAAACTTTGGGCATGTGTCCGCAGTTGCCGAACTACGACGCGGGTTTGATTCCGTCAGAAACGGATACGTAGGCGCCTAAGGATAAGGTTCAATCCACCATATATGCAGTTTTAGGGGTCGACGACCAATGATGACAATTTGACGCAACAGAAGCAAGAGTTAATCCCCGACGAAGTTTCAGGTATGATCTCTTCTTATGGTCAAGGCGAGCTTATATACGCAAGTCTAATGGACTATAAACGACCCGCAGAATCCTCAGGTCGAGAGGGACCTGGGGTATACTTTGACTTTCGCCTTGTCCAAGCCTCAGTCAAAGTGGGGGCTCTATAGATACCTGTATCCGTCGATATTGGAATTTATAGAGAACCCGACAAACACCCGATGATGATAGGACACATTTATTCTTTAGTTGTCATTGTCATTATTTGGGTTCGTTTTACGATGTAGAATGAGCGTTGTCGACGGAGTATTTTATTAATTTAAATGATATTTAAATTAAAGTTTTTTTAAGATAAATTCATTTTATTTCTTTATTTTGAATTTATTTTCTCAAATTTATTTTATTGAAAATAAAATAAATATTTGATTTGAAAAATCATTTTATGAGTATATTTGATTTGAAAAATCATTTATTTTAATGTGTTAATTGTTTTGAAAAATCGATTCAAAAATCGAAAAGAACTCGTTTTAAACACGTGTTTTAGAGCTCGATTATAGCTCGGTTTTTGGGCCCGTTTTCTTTACGAGTTGGCACGAATCTCGAGTATACTAACCAACCTAAGCCTCTACCCATCCAACCCCAGTTCGAACCCCATAACGACGGCCCAAACCATGCCCCAAATCACCCCCAACAGCCCGCACAAAAACACGAGCAGCCCCCCTGTTTTGCAGCTCAAATCCCGAGCCCAAAACCCGCTCCAAATACCACCAAAACCCGTACCCATTAACCCTAACCCATACCCTAGTATCCTACCCATATTAACTTACCTTAACCACCAAGAAAACTCGTCACAAAGCCTCTCAAACCCTCACAAAAGCTGCTGGACAGCAGCTATGCGTGAATGAGCCCGTCTGCCTCTCCCCCCTTTTATCCTACTTTAACTCCTTATAAATACCCTCCGTTCACCATACATTCATTCTTCTAAGTTCTCCATACATACCACCATCGCTTACAAGCTTTAAACTCCAGAAACAAACCCTAATTGCCTCTCAAAAACCCTCGACAAAACCGACTTACAAACTGAGAATCAGTTTGTGTGTCCTCTTTGAAACCGTTCGTTCTCCCTTCAAACCTCTATCAAAACTCGAGTTTTTTGTTCCAAATTAACCATACAACATCCATCTACACATTAGACAAATATTTACGAGCCAAATTGCCCTTGAGAGTACACGAATTCCCTCGAAAAACAGAGTGTTATACACTCTGTTTTCGCGGCTTTTCCTGTCTGTCCAGTTCTGTTTGTGCTCGTTTTTCGTGCCCAATAGCTCAAAAAGAGCAGGGATTGCTTTAAGATCTCTGTTCTCCTCTCTTTCTAGTTTTCAAAACATCTTTTAAATCGAATTTTCACCGTGAAACGAGAGAGAAATAACAGTTTGAAAGTTGCTGTCCAGATTTGCAAAAAACGTGTTGTTTGCTTTGTTTCTTCGTCGACGACGGCCTCTCGAGATAAAATCTACCATCGATTACGACCCAAGACGGTGTCAACGATACATGTAGGTTGAGGGTGCATCAAATCCTCCTCTTTCTCCCTTTTATTTCGTTTTTTTGTGTTTGTTTTCTTATAGTTCGTTTTGTTTGTTTATCGTTTTTGTTTATCGATTGTTATCATTAACTATGAAACTAGTTTAGTCCGAGTATGAGTTAAAGTACCACCATGAACACCCGCATTGACTTGAGATGGGAAAGAAACCGCTACATCAGTCGGTCGTAACCCCCGTCTCATTTACATATCCTCGTGTTCAAGGTAGGGCATTAATAAAACGAATTCTAACTTCGCTCTTCGCTTTTGACCCCTCTTTTGTTTCGTGTGATTTGACCCACCTTAGGACCATTCACATGTTAGTTCGACCTCTTATTGTTAACATATAACTCATTTAGATGACATTAGATCAATTTAATAACCTAATTAGACACGTTAGGGTACATCGACATAGCTTTAAAAATCAACTGACGATTCATTAACTTAATTGAATGCATCTCTCTCTTTCACCTAATTTCTCGCTAGTATAAGAGTGCGTGATTAGCACCTTCTTATTAACACTCGACGAGTTAATTTAATTAGCGAACTCGACCTAATTAGACCCTTTAGGCCGTGTAGAGCACTCGGTTTTAGGCGAAGCTTTCTGACCTCTTTTATCATCGTTTTCTAATGTACATCCCGCATCGCTTTGCAAATCTATCTAACCTAATGAATCTAACCTAAGGATTAGGGTAGGCTAGGATATGTAGGTCGTGTTTGGCCGTGTTTTTGTAGTCCTTTTCTCGCTCTTTCTTATCTTTATCTCGTTATTTCGTATCTTGTAATTATTTTTGTTTACCGAGTCGTGTTTTGTAATTTGTTTGTAATTAGTTTTCCGTCATCGAGTCAAAACTTCTTCAAAAAACCTTAGTCTGGTTTGGTTAGATGGTTGTGCCCCAATGAATGTGAGAGCGTAGTAAATCGCATGTTGTTTAAAGCAACATGGCCTGATTTATGCTAATGCATGCTTTGGTGCGTAGCCCTATGTCTAATTCGATAAGATTAAGTGAAAGCACGCATTACGAGAAGTGACCCAAGGCCGTGAGTCATGTAAGCCGTGGGCCACCCCCCTTGTGCACGTTTCCCTAGGCCGAGTTCGCCGTGTAGTGTGTCGTGTGTAGTTTTGTGTATAGCGTTGTATTTTAGATCGAGTTGTATCTTTAATTTCTCGTTGTGTCGGCATGAAATGCCCGGTTTGTAATAGGGTAGATCCCAACGGCTCCCCCATTCCCCCTAAGCCTTGTTTGCTTTGTTTTGTATGTTGTTAGATCAATCAACCCATATGCTAAATTACAACTTTGACAAAGTTAGTTTAGTTGCATCTAAATCGATATAGAAACTTCACATGTTAGGGTTTTAAAAACGATGTTTGCATATCATATATCGTAGTAGCTATGACCTTGTTTGAAATCCGATACTTGACTTAGTAGAGGCCGTTATTGACGGGCGGGGTTAGGTGTCCTTATGGGCTTCCTAACATGTACCCTCACCCCTTACTCAAGATCTATGGTTTGTGGATCCGTTGAAATACCATTGGATTACGAGAGTCATTCTAATCGAGTGATATAGGGTACAATTCTTTATCTTTAATCACTCGTAGTCGATTGGCTTTATGCTTTTCGATGAAAGGTGTAAAGTTGACTTGAACGGTTCCAAGTTCCCAAAAAACTTGGTGGCGACTCTAATTTGTCTTAATTCGATTCGAAAGAACCTCGAGTCGATTATGCCTAGTGTGGATCCCGCGGACGCAGTTCCCGCGGGCGTTGTCCACACTTAGTCAAGGGTTTGCATGTGAGTTATATATCCCACCTTATGATGTTATATGGACTTGATTAACTTACCTAGGGGACCTTGATTGACTTGGTGGTTTGGCAACCCAAAAATACTTTTCATTAATAAGTTTGAAGTGCTCATTTCAAAAGTTTTGTGATGTGGAATCGTTTTAATCGCCAAAGAAACCTCAAATGTTTTGAATTGTTGAATTGCCGAGAATTTTGATGGAGGCGTACCACTTCTATGTGCTTTGGTGAGGGATCCAATGAATTAGGCCCCCATACAGTTTTGAATTCAACCGCCCAAAGATAAAGTGACCATCACCCTGAAAGCTATTGTCTAGAGGTTAACCAATTGCCTAATAAGCGATTGGCGAAAGCAAAGGACACTAGAAAATGAGGGACAAACCCCATCTTAAAGTTTTGAAATGTGAAATGCGGAAGTTGAAATGAGGCCAAATTTTGAATGCTAGTCAAATCCACTACTTTTGTTTTAATTGACTTGAGCACTTCATTCCAAAAACCTTTTTGTTATGCCACCTTGTTGAGCTTGGGACGATCCTTGGCCTTTACACTTGTAGAGAATCCGAGATTTGTCATGTCATATGCCACTAACATCATAAGGATCTTCCTTCCACCCCATCCGATCGCCCTTGATGAAAGCATTTAGCAATTGTGGACGAAAGTAGCCTATTTTAACACAACTTGGAGGTGACTTGTTTGTATCCTCTTGGACTTAGTAACTTTTTTTTTGATGAAATGTGAGTATTATATATATCATAAAAGGGGAAAATACAATGAGGCTCTTCTCTTAATTACATAAGCTTAGACTGGTGGAGCCCATCAATATCAGATACATTCAAGTTCAAGTTCTCTCTACCTCTGATCCTAGTCTTCACATCCTGGACCATCTCCTCTACAACCCATTCTGGACGCATCACCACCCTTTCAACTCTACACTGATTCCTCTGAGACCAGACCCTGTAGATTGCTCCAAGTACTAGAGCTGCATGAACACCCTGCTGAACTTTAGACCCTCCCCTAGTAGCACACCAAGTAATGATATTAGTCTATGGCAGCTGACAACCGGTTAGCTTCTGAATTGCACTAATCATCCTTCTGCTATACTGACAGTGAAAGAACAAATGGGCCATATTCTCTTCTGCCTGTCAACAAAGTAGACACTTATCTTCCACCTGCAAACCATACTGAATCAGCTTATCAAGAGTGTTTAATGCTCCCTGAGCCACTAACCACCCCAGAAATTGTTGTTTTGGTATAACCCATACATTCCAAATCACCTTATGTCATGGTACAGTAGGTCTGCTATCCTTGAGCCATTCATAACACCCTGTGGGAGTATACCCATCTGGTTGAACCACCCACTTTTCATCCACAAACCCATGAATTATGTCCTGCTTAAGACTACATATCCTCCTCCATACCCAGCTTGAGCTAGCGGGAGGTATGTAATCCATCCAGTCCTTCCCTTTGACATGATTATGTTGTACCCAGTGTACCCATATGGTATCCTTTTTCTCAGCAACCCATGCTACCAATCTTCCAACCATAGCCTTATTCCACACTCCTAAATCTCTTAGCCCTAGTCCTCCCTCCTCTTTTGGACTGCAGATCCTATCCCAAGCTACCAGGGGCACTCTTTTATACTCAGTTCCATTGTCCCATAAGAAATTCCTGCATGTAGCTTCAATTGCTTTAATTATACCTTTGGGTAACACAAACATAGAAGCCCAATAAGAATGCAAAGAAGTGAGCACAGACTTCACTAAAACCAATCTCCCTGCATATGAAAATTTTCTTTCACCATAGCTGTGTATCCTATAGCATATCTTCTCAACTAAGCAAGCACATTCCACTTTTTTGAGTCTAGTGGTCTGTATAGGCATTCCCAGGTATTTAAAAGGCAAGACACCTCTGAAAACCCAGACACCCTGAGTATATCCTGTTTAATATGATCTGGCACCCCTCTGAAATAAGCATTAGAATTGGTAGCACTGATATTCAGTCCAGATGTTTTAGAAAAGGTAGAGAATGATTGTAGCAGCAACATCATGGACTTAGCATCCCCTTTACTGAACATGAGCACATCATCAGCAAACATGAGATAAGCCAATTTTTACTTTTTACACATAGGATGGTACTGGAAATCATGTTTAGCTGCAGCATATTTCAAGGTTCTTGTCAAATATTCCATGCAAAGAGTGAAAATAAGAGAATAAAGAGGGTCTCCTTGTCTAAGTCCCCTTTTGCCTTGAAAGTACCCACACATTTCACCATTAATAGTCAAAGAGAAATTAGGAGTAGTAATACATTGCATTACCATATTATGGAATTCAATAGGGAATTTGAGCATGCTCAGCAGTTGCTCTACAAAAGACCATTCCACTGTATCATATGCTTTTTGCAAATCAATTTTGAATAGGCATCTGGCAGAAGCATTTGGTCGTTCATACAGTCCAATTAAGTCCTGGCAAATTAGAATATTCTCCTGTATGCTTCTACTCTAGATGAAAGCTCCCTGATTTTGATCCACTAAATGTGGTAATACCTCAGCTAACCTGGCACACATAAGCTTTGAGATTACCTTGTATACACACATTACAACAGGCAATGGGATGAAACTGGGTGACATTCTGTGGCCTGTGACATTTAGGAATCAGAGTAAGATTTGTGGCATTAATTTGATTCAACAGTCTTCTCTGTTGGAAAAACTTCTGGACAGCAGCAATCACCTCTTCCTCTATCTCCCCCCAAGCATCCTTAAAGAATTTACTCGTGTAACCATCTGGTCCACGAGACTTGATATCAGGTATACTAAACATAGCCTTCCTAACTTCCTCTCGACTGATTGGTCTAATTAGACTAGCACAGTCCTCAAGACTGCAACATGGTCCATGTTTGATGATACTCCTATGAACTCTCTTAGTATTGTAACTTGTTCCAAGGAGCTGCCTATAATACCTCAAGAATGCTGATTGAATCTGCTCAGGGGTATCACAGACAGTCCCATTGGCATCCTCCACCCTGAGAACCTTATTCCCATGCTTCCGTGCCCTTAGAAAGCCATGGAAAAATGCACTATTTGAATTCCCTCTTTTATCCATCTATGCTTAGCTTTTTGAGACAGAAAGCTATCTCTGGCCACACTAAGTTCTTTAAATTGCTGCACAGCCTCATACTCATTCCTTCTCAGCTGCATATCAGTTGGATCCCTCCCAAGTTGAGCCTGGTATTCCTCCACCTGTCTTTGCTTAACACTTGCAGCAGTTTCAATGTCATTACACCTCTCCCTATTTAACTGTCTCAGAACAGGTTTCAGTGATTTCAATTTCTTCACCAACCTGAACATTGGAGTACCAGTCACAGGTTTGTGCCAGCTGCTTCTCACAAGAGGGATAAACTCTTTAGCTCCTCCCCACATGTTAAAATATTTGAAGCTTCTTCTTCCCTTCATATGCTTTGAATTGTTCACAATACATGGGATGTGATCATACAATCCCTCAGGTAGGAACTGAGCAAAAAGATCAGGCAAGTGATCACACCAAGCTTCATTGACCAAAAATCTATCCAACCTGCTGTAAATTCTCTCCTCAGGTTTTTGCTTGTTATTCCAAGTGAACAGGGATCCAGTTGCCACAATATCAAGCACTCCACAATCTGCTACACAGTCCCTAAAGGGTTCCATCTCAGTAGAAGGGACATTACCCCCTACTCTCTCAGCTGCTGATAGCACACAATTAAAGTCCCCTGCTATAGCCCATGGACCTGCTATAGTTCCTGCAATTCTTCTCAAATGACCCCACAAAGGTGCTCTATCAGTAATACCATTATATGCATACACCATGGTCAGATAGAAGCTCTCCCTACTTGCTAAGGCCTCAATCTTCATATGAATGAATTGTGCATTATATTCCAGGAAATGAACTCTAAACATCTTAGGTTGCCACAATATCCATATTCTCCCCCCATTATGATACCCATTATTTGTAGAAATACACCAATTAGTAAAATTATTTGCTACTTTATGAAAAACCTTGCATTTTATTTTGGTTTCTAATAATCCAAACAGACCTATCCCTTTATTCTGTAAGAAAAAGTTAATTGCTTTTTGTTTTCCTACCCTATTCATTCCTCTCACATTCCAAAATCCTATACTATCCATAGGATAACTGATGGATAGGAGCATTACCATTTACCACAGAATCAGACTTCCCCGGAGATTTAACAACATCCTTATATGAGTGAGACCTAAAAGAATCCCTGCTAAATCCCTCCTTAGTCGCATCCTGTGCTTTATCACCTCTCGTCAGTAGGACTAGTGTTTTAACTGGTGTATTGATCTCCCTCACCGGTGAAGGACCAGTCCTAACTTGAATCAGTTGCTCTGCCTGAATATTTTCCTTAGGCTTGGCAGGCTGCACAACTGGTCTCCAAACCTTCTTCACTATAACCTTCTCCTTTTGAACCTTGCTTTTTCCTGCAGTGTTCCTCTTCATGCCCCATCCCTTGACACTGCTTACATTTGACTGGCTTCCATTCATATTTAACCTCAACATGGATCACTACTCCCCTTTCATCCTTAAAACAAATTTTAGACGACAGGTCCTGATCCACTACCCAGTCAACCATTACTCTTGCAAACCCTAATCTTGTTCTCTCCTCTGTTGCAGAGTCCCCCTTAATGTATTTGCCTACCAGACCTGTGATCTTAGGTAAACCCTTGCCCCAAAATTTCAATGGCAAATTATGGAGCCTAATCCATGAAGGCACGCACTTGACATCCTCCTTCTTCATTTCCATATGTCTCTCCCATCCTTTAACTATCATTGGTTTATTGTCAAATAAATAATAGCTTGAATTTAGTACCTTTTCCTTCATCTCCATAGTTTCGAAACGTACTAGGAAGATTCCATTTGGCATGAATGATATCTTGTCAATGTTAAACGTCGTCCAAATGTATCTAATGAACCCCTCAAGGATCTCCCATGGCGGATTCGCCCCTAGGATAAAGCATATAACTGCCTGCTTCCAGTATTCAATCTCCTCTTCAACGTCATCCTGTTCAAGTTGTAGCATTGCAATATCCTCTATTTCTGAAACCCTATCCTGATCACTCTCCCCCTGCTTTCCATCCACACTTTCCTCATCACTTTCACTTACAGTCTCAACTTCTTCCTCAGTCTCCTCATCCGTCTCCACTACCAGTTCCGGGATTCCTACAACTTCATGAATATTTTTTGTCTTCCCTTCATCATCAACATTTGGTCCATAAAGCGTTTAGAGAGAGAAAGCGATTTTCCTTAGATCTTCTTTGTTTCCTCAGCAATGGCGAGAAACAAGAGGACCTCGTCACCGACTAGTACTTCTAAAAACCCTAAAAATAATAGTTCATCTACTAATAATAATAATTCTCCAAAAAATAGTACTATTACGGCAAATATTACAAATCTGAGTGAACATGTATCACATGATATTGAGGCGGAGAGTTCTTCTATGGCAGAAATTCGAGCTTTCAACCTTAATAAGGAATTGGTCTCCATTAATGAAGATCAACCTACTGATGATGCTGAGTGGACGGTGGTGAGTAATCGCAGGAAGCAGAAAACGGCAACGTCTGGTAAGGCTCCCCCTCTGAAAATTGATATTGCTGATGTCACTCCGGAGGTGGAGTTCTGGTCGAATGCGATTTCATGCTATGTTCTGGGTGCAAATCCGCCAAAACTTGTGTTAAGAGGTTTTATCAGACGTATTTGGAAGAAATTATCGATTGTTTCTATTGCGTTTCAACCGAATGGAGTCTGTCTGATTAGGTTTAAGACTAAAGATGATAAACATGCTGCTCTTCATTCAGGACCACTGTTCTTTGATAATAAACCCTTTGTTGTTAAGGAATGGACCCCTGGAATGAAACTCACCAAAGAACAGCCTGATACTATACCTGTCTGGATTCGCCTGTATGACCTGGACCTTAAATATTGGGGTTTGGCTCTACCTAAGCTTGTTAGCCTTGTAGGGAAACCCATTTGTAGTGATCAGGCCACCAAGAACAGGGAGTTCCTGGGTTATGCTCGCTATCTGGTTGAAGTTAAAGTTGGAGAGCATTTACCTGATACGATTGAGTTTATTGATGAAACTGGGGTATGTCAACACCAACTTGTTCATTTTGAATGGAAACCCATCCTATGTACTGTATGCAGAGGGGTGGGACATGAAACTGGGTTGTGCAAGAAGAAAACAGTTGAGCCTAAAGCCAAAAAGACACAACAGGTCTGGAAACCAAAAGCACAAGCTCCTCCTAAGGGAAAAATTCCTGAGCAAGTGGCTGCCAAGCAGGCTGACAAGAGTAGTAAGACTGATGTGGCTCTTCCTTTGCTGCAACCTAATATGGTAGTTACTCCTATGCCATGTCAGGGATCAGTGCTTAATTCCTTGACACCTGCAAGGTTCATAAACAGATTTTCCAAGAAGGGGGAAGGGTGCACTGCTGGACCTTCTTTTGTTGATGTCATAAGCTACTCAATAAGGAAAAATCTCATGAGTAGTATGGGGAAGGGTTTGACCAATATTAATACCAATGGTTAGTATTGGATTTTGGAATGTTCGTGGCCTTAATAAAAAGAATAAGCAAGGAGATGTTAGACGTCTCTTGCATATTAATAATGTAGGGTTGTATGGTCTTGTTGAGACCAAAGTTAAAACTATTAACATCAATAATGTGCAAGCTGGGTTAGGGTATAACTGGAAGTTTATTAATAATAATGATCTTAAGGAGGGTGGTAGGATCTGGCTTCTTTGGGACCCTGCTATCTTCAAGGTGGATGTGATATTAAAGGATGTGCAAGTGATTCATGCTTCTGTTGAACACCTGCTGACTGGTTTCTTTTGGGTGTGCTCCCTTGTGTATGGTTATAACAAGGATTTTGATAGATTAGGCCTCTGGCAATCTATTCTTCATTGCCATTCTCTTGTTAATGGTCCCTGGCTTCTCATGGGTGACTTTAACAATGTCCTCCTTGCTGGGGAACGGCTAGGTTCTGATGTATCTCCTGCTGAAGTTAAAGCTTTCCAAGATTGTGTGGACAGATGTGGACTGTATGATCTTGTGACCCAGGGGGCCTATTTCACCTGGAACAATAAACAAGAGGAGAATACCAGGGTTTTTAGTAGAATTGACAGAGTTTTAGCTAATGATCAGTGGCTGACTACTGGCCCTTCTGGCATTGCCTCTTTTTTGCCTGAGGGCTTGTTTGATCACAGCCCCTGTATCATCAAACTCTGGGAGGAGATTGATAGGAGAAAGTCCAGTTTCAAATACTTTAATATGTGGGGCAAGAATGAGAGATTTCATGCTACTGTTTTGACTATTTGGCAACAGCAGATTAAGGGGTGCAAGATTTTTCAAGTTGTTAAAAAACTCAAGCTTCTAAAATTTCCTTTGAGACAATTGAATAAGGAAGGTTTTGGGGATATCCTTAATACTGCTAAGGTGGCTCAGATGCTCCTTGAAGATATTCAGAGACAACTACACCAGGACCCTACTAATGTGGGTCTGCAATGTGAAGAAAGAGATGCTGCCCAGACTTTTAAAGATCTGGATGAGGCTAGAAATTTATTTCTCAATCAGAAAGCAAAGATTCACTGGATGAAGTGCAATGATGAAAACTCTCATTACTTTCACTGCTCCATCAAGGCTAGGAGAGCGCAGAATAAAGTTCTCTCTATCAAGGATCAATATGGTAACCTGTGCACTGACAATAAGTCCATTGAAGATACTTTCCTTGCTTACTACAAGGACCTTCTGGGAAGTTCAAAACCTGTTGTCCGTGTGAATTTGGGTGTGGTGAGAAGAGGCCCCTGCCTTACTGCAGCCCAGGCAACTGGCTTACTTCAGAGGGTCACAGGAGCTGAGGTTCATGAGGCCATGTTCTCTATACCCATTGACAAGGCACCTGGCCCTGATGGGTATACTTCTGGCTTTTTAAGGACTCATTTGGCATTGTGGGTCCGGATGTTATTCATGCTATTCAGGAATTTTTTGAGAATGGCAAGCTTTTACAACAGGTGAATGCTACTGTTGTTACTCTGATTCCTAAAAAAGAAGCACCTGAGACTCTCATGGATTATAGGCCTATTGCATGTTGCAATGTCCTATTCAAGTGTATTTCTAAAATCATTTGTGCTAGACTTTCTAAGGTATTACCTACTATTGTTAGTTCCAATCAGAGTGCTTTTGTGCAAGGGAGGGAAATTGTGGATAACATACTAATTTGTCAGGATTTGATGAGACTTTACAATAGAAAGATTTGCTCTCCTAGGGTTATGATGAAGATTGACCTAAAGAAAGCGTATGACTCCATTGAGTGGGATTTTGTTGAGGATATGTTGGTGGCTATGAAATTCCCTACTCAAATGGTCAACTGGATCATGCAATGTGTCACTTCCCCCTCTTATACCCTTTCTTTGAATGGCTCTCAATTTGGTTTCTTTAAAGGGAGGAGAGGATTAAGGCAAGGTGACCCCCTCTCTCCCCTCCTCTTCACTTTATGTTTGGAGTATTTCACCAGGATACTTTCTGTTGTGACCCTCAGGCATGATTTCCATTTTCACCCTATGTGTAGAGCTTTAGGTCTTTGCCATCTTGCTTTTGCAGACGACCTACTTCTCTTCTGTAGGGGGGATGCTAGTTCTGTTAAGGTTCTAATGCGTGCTCTACACACCTTCTCTATTGCTTCTGGCCTTACTGTCAACAAAATCAAGTCTGATATTTTTATGAGTGGTCTGACTGGTAATGATGAAGCCTATATCTTGCAGCTTTCTGGTTTCACAAAAGGTACTTTTCCTTTTAGATACCTTGGGGTGGATATATCCTACAAGAGACTGACTAATCCTCAATGTAGTAAGTTAGTGGATAAAATGGTGCATAGAATCAGGAGTTGGGGGGCCAAAAAGCTTAGTTATGCAGGGAGATTAACCCTAGTTAAAGCTGTGCTCTCTCAACTTCATTGTTATTGGGCTCGGATTTTCTTGCTACCCAAGGGTATTCTTAACAGAGTTGAAACCATCTGTAGGAATTACCTTTGGTCTGGCATTGATGGCTATCATAGGGTCCCAGCTGTATCTTGGGAGAATTGTTGCAGGACTAAAAAACAAGGGGGGTTTGGTATGCACAATTGCTATATCTGGAATATTGCCAGTATTAGCAAATATACTTGGTGGATTGCCAATAAAAAGGACAGCCTGTGGGTCCGTTGGGTTCATCACATGTACATCAAGCAGCATGACTGGTGGTCCTACATCCCTTCTATCAATACTAGCTGGGTCTGGCGCCAAATCTGTAAAGTAAAAGAAAAGCTGAAAAGGGGTTTGAATGTTCTGCAGTGGGTTCAGGGAGATTTCTCTGCTCAGCATACTTATGACAGCTTGGTGGGGACTAATGATTCGATTTCCTGGGAGCCTTTTGTCTGGAATAGGCTTTGTTTACCTAAAGTAAACTTTATCACCTGGCTTTTTGCTAAAGATAGACTCCTAACCAAGGAAAGGCTTCTCAAGTTTGGGGTCATTTCTGATGGTCTTTGTTGCATTTGTGCCAATGCTCAGGAAAATCAGAGCCATCTTTTCTTTGATTGCCCTTTTACTAAGGCATGCCTACAGCTAGTCTTGCAATGGCTTGGGATTTCTTGGCACTTCTGTATGGACGCTATCATGTCTTGGCGATGTAGAAGCTTGCTGAAAAAACAGATCATTATGGCAAGTTTTGCAGGTTTGATTTACTTAATTTGGTTGTGCAGGAATTCTGCCAAACACGATGGCAGTATCATTAGACCAAAGATGGTGCTCCAACGGCTGCAGAGTATGGTGAAATATAGATTGCAGGGGATTCAATCTGAGATCTCCATTAATAGATGTCGTGATTGGTTGACTAGTAGGTTTCTGTATCCTGCTTAATTGTTGAGAGTGGTGTAGTGAGGTTGTTTGTATGATGTGGACTGTACTAATTTATATGGTACTCCGTGTACTTTGATCCTTTTGAGCTTAATGAGAATTCACATTCTACCTAAAAAAAAAACATTTGGTCCATTTCTCAAACTGTTAGGGTTTACACTTTCAGCACTTTCCTCTCTCATATCCTCTAATCTCTCTTCATTATTCACTGTAGGAATGCTCCGCCCTCTCAAAGTCATCTCCCGTTGTCGTTGCTGTTGAGATTTCCTGGCCATGAGGCCCAGAAATCAAAGGCGGCACAATGTCGTTTAAACCTGCATGGTTTTTCTCGCTCTAGGTTTTTCTCGCTCTAATATTTGTATTTGGACTTAGTAACTTGGAGAACTAATATCTATGCTGGAAGGTGTACCCTTAAATTGTTTCCTTTTTAGATGATTTCTGCCACTTAGATGAGGAGAGTGGCTATTCTTTTGTAGATGCATCCTTTGACGTGTTTTGTGTGCTTAATGTTTGGATGCATCACCATTTTGGCAAGCCCCACCTTGCCTTAAAAGAAGGAATCTTACCTCATAGATGTCTTGTTGTAAGTTGAAGGGGCATAGTGAGACCCGCTAATTGTCTCACATCGGCTATGTTATTAAAGTAGTATATATAAAGGTCATAGTTTTAGTCACCTCTTTACTCAAGATGAGCAAAGGTTCGGTTTGGGGATATTTGATGTGACTCGTATTTACGCACATTTAGACCCCTAACTATTCTCGTTCCTATGCTTTCTAGCATGCATTAGGGTCATTTCTTATCTTTAGCTTCCTATTATGCATATTCTATGAGGTTTCGTGCCATTGGTAGGAGAGGAGTGCTAGCCTTGCTTAAATGGAGCAAAACGGAGCTAAATTGATTGATCTAACGACCAAGCAACAAGGAGGAGACCAATAAAGGCTTAAGTCAATAAAACAATTAAATGGGAAATGACGAAGGACCCCCACGATCCCTCAAGGATCCTCACGAGCTAAGGAGCAGCCAAATGAAAGAAGAAGCAAAACTGCCCTTCAGGACGGGCGTCCCAATGCTCAGAACAGGAGTCCCCAAAGTAGGACGGACGTCCCTCAGTGCAGGATGAGCGTCCATCAGAGGAAGGTCGTGCGTCCCATGCCAGGACTTGCAAGGCGTTGGACTTCATTTAAGGGGCTTAATCGCCATTTAATCCCTTAGTTAACCTAATACTTGTACTTAGTATAAATACTCCCATGTAATAGGATATTAGTAACAAGTTATTTAGTAGATTAAGACAATTCAATTAGAGATTGTACATCAATTAGCTTAATTATACTTTAATCCTTCCTTAATTATTGTTCAAGAATTCTTAGATCTAGTTGGGTAATTGAAGATTATTTGGGTTTATTGGAGAATTGACAACTCTTCAACATCAATCAAGTTTTCTTCTATTATTCTTTCTTTTCCATTTGTTCATCTTAAGATTAGTACAATTTCTTTACTCTTTACTTAATCATTGTTTATTGCTTTACTCTTCCATCATGTTTATACTTGTTAAGATGATTGACACCATTGTTAACATGTTTACCATGATAATGAGTGAGTAGTTCCCTAAATAGGGTTAGTGGGGGATTAAGGGAGTTAATCATAGGGTAGATCTATACTTAATAAAACCATATAATGCTTGCTTGCTTGTATTTTCAACTTATGCACATGTTATGCTTGATGAAATGCTTGATTGACAACCTAGGATGATTCTCTTATCCTTTCAACAAGACTTGTAAGACATAAATCAACTCAAGGTTTGTTAGACCATTTATATAGTTGAATAGGGAGGACTAAGTCGATGTAAGTGTTGTAAAGTTGTGACCGACTCGGCTTCGAGACCTAAAACTCCCTAGGAATTGTAAGATATAAACTAACTCGATTCCATTACAAAAATAAATTGCTTGCATCTATGTGACTTATTTATGTGATCTCATCATAATTACCCTATGAACCCATGACATCCTAGTACTTTTAATCAATTGTTTACAACAATTGTAATTGTTCATTAGTCCATGTGACTCGTTGCGTGAACCACTAGTCCTTGTTCATTAGTCCTTGTGACTCGTTGTGTTAAAAAATTGTACAATACCTGTCCCCTGGGATCCAACCTCTACTTCCAACTCTACTAAGAGTAATTTGTTGTGAATATACATATTTTTTGAATGAGAGCAAAGACGACACGTTTCTCACCATCATCTAGTTTTTGGCAATCTCCAGCATTATCGGAGTAGAGTGTAATTATGGATTTAAAGAATTTTTTTTCAACTAAATTTTTGAAGTAGATGAAGATTTGCAGTGAGTCAGATTTTTTAAATAGGGAATAACCAAATGTATTTAGTGTAATGGTCTACAAAAATGATGTAGTATTTATAATTGTCAAAAGAGTAAGACGATGACGTCCAAACATCGCTGAAAATTATTTCGAGTGGGGAAAAACTTTGTAAAGACGAAATCGTAATGGTAACGTGTGACTCTTATAAATAGCACATTAGGAACAATGGTCTAAATTTTTATTATTTAGGGACAAAGGAGATAACATTTTTTTGTAAAACAGATAAATTTGGATGACCGAATCTATGATGATAATCTCCCCCCTTGAGAGCGGTGGCTAGTGCATGAGGAGGCGACATGTTCGGCCCGTAGTAGACGCCATCTCGAACTGGACCAGTGAGAAGAGTGCTGCGAGCGTGATTATCCTGTACAAGAAAATAATTGGATGAGAATATAATAGAGACATTATTATCGAGACAGAATTGGGAGACGGAAATTATATTTTTGTGCATTTTAGGGACACAAAGTACACGAGGTAAAAAATAAGAGCGAGAGGGGGAGTGGAGGAGAGTTAAACCCGTGTAGGAGATTCGGAGACCAGAACCATCTCCAATCACAATCTCGTCAGTGCCGTCATCGGGAGTATGTATTGCAAGATTTGCGAGGCCAACAGTGACGTGGTGAGAAGCCCCACTGTCAAGGAACCATGGAGAGGTTGGGACGGGTGAGGCTAGTTCATTGGGATTGGCTTGTGGCGGGGTGGGTTATTCTCGGTGGGGCGTGGGACAACGATGTCGGGGTAGATTTTCGTGAAGGTAGGACAATAGTAAAGTACGTGTCCACGGATATTACACCATTGACAACGCCCTTTAAAAGGGTTTTGGGATGGAGGGGTAGGGGTTGTTGTTTTAGATGAGTGGTTGGAGGTGTAGGTCCGATAGGATGTGGCAAGAGCCACGTCTGGTCTAGGGGAAGCAAGGGCAGCGGTTTCAACTTGAAGGACGAGTTCAAGATAGATAAGTTTTTCGTGGAGTTCGGGAAAGGATATGAGGGTGTCACGGGCTTGGACTACAACAATAACTGAGCAGTAGAGAGAGGCAGGACTGTCAATGACTTGATCAGTAACATCTTCGACGGACATGGGCGACCCGAGACCAGCAAGTTCATCAGTGAGAACTTTTATTTTGGTCATGTACTCGGAGATGGTGGAGGAACCGAGAGAGACTGATTTGAGGCGAAATTTGAGTTGTTTTATGTGGCCTCGATAAGACGAATCAAACTTAGAACACATGCTTCATGGGTAGTTTTGGTGTTGTTGATGAGTGGTTTGAAAGATGTGACCCCCCGCAAAAACGCTAAGAAACTACAATAAAAAAGATGCGGAATTTTAGGAAATTTTTGAAACATTTATAATTTAAAGCGCGGGTTCCATAAAACCTACAACATAGATAAAGTATGCGGAAAGGAAACTAGGTTCGTACAAACGTGATAGTAAAAAATGGGGAAAATATATCCCTCGAATGACAAGACGATAAAGGGTGATTCTAAGCAATCCTAGTAAATACACTACTAATCCAAGGTGCTCGCTATCTCATACGTCTAAACCCCACAAATGCATCTTCACAAACCTGTCATTCATGTAAACATGAAAGCCACATTCAGTGGGGAGTAACTCAAGGTTCTCCCAGCCACAAATTGTCGAAACAAACATAACAAGGAACTCAAATAGGTAAATAATGTAAGATAATTACAAATGACATGAACATCAAAATCTATATTTAAACATGACAAATAAATAAGAGGGAACAAGATAGATCAATATTAGCATAATAAAGACTCAACTATTCATGTGAGATAATTAAATAATATGAAAGACAAGAATACGGTCATTTAGACAAAAGCACGCATTTCAAGGAAATATGATATAGATATGAGATTAGGATTCGAATCATATGAATTAGATAAGTAAGGGATCAATCAACACGGAATGCGTGAATAGAAACCATGGCCATTACATTGAAAACCTTTTAACAAACATTGCACGGGACGTGGCTACTAATGTCACATTTGTTGGAATATGTGTCCTCAACAATAGTGCGATCACATGTTTAAATCTCATTTTAAGAATACGTTAGGGATAATTCATTATATAGTCAACTGATCATCATTAATCGGTAATGATTTGCTAAATAGAGTTTGACATTACTGTCGTTTGACGGTGGTGATTAGTTGATCCCTTAAGGTAGCATCTAAAGGACAATTCCCTTAATAGACAAATTGATTAATTGTATGACGATACTAGTTAATCAATTCCTTAAAATTGAACAATTCAATTGTGAGAGAGAATGTTGATATCTTATTGTAATGGGATTAAATAAGATTTATTTTAGTATTTGAAATATTTTATTACTAAAATTGTTTATTCTTTGTGAAACAATAGAGATGAGAATGAATGGTTGATTATAATTAAAAGATGTTGTGAATTATAATTATATGACCCATTTTATTTATGTGATCAACTATCACTAGTCAATTTGTTGTTTGTGATTTAATTAATTTATAGAATGATATTTATTTGATAAATATGCATTAAATTAATTAATAACATGTAACATACCACATGTGACATATTGTGTGACAAATGACAAATTGACTAAATAAAATAGTAGTCCATTTTATGTGATATGGACCGAATGGAGGGAGTAGTAGTGGTGTGAGAATGATATTATTTTATGAGATAAAGTGCACATCATCACAGCTATTTGCTTTCTAGCCTTACACCTACTCTAAATTGTCTTACACATCTACTCCTTGTGAAGACCAAAAGCTAAAAAGAAAGATACCATCCCTTGGCATTTTCCTCCCCCAACATCGGTTTTCCCTCCTCTTTCTATAAGAGAATTGTTCTCTTATTTTGTATACACACATTCATTCATTCATTTTCACATGCAAAAAATTGCTCCATATTCTCTCCAGTTCTCTCTAAAACAAGTTTTTAGAAAACAAGAATTTGTTCATCAATTCTAATATGAAAATAAGGTTACTAGTGTAGTAATAATAACAATATTAGAATTAATTTTAAGGGTACTAGTGTATTAATCTAGTTAATTAGTATGCTAGTTTAAGGGATTAGTCTTGGGTGCAATCAAAGGAGGATCTCTACATTGGGATTTTTGGAGGATCATCCATCATTTTAAGCTCAAGAACAAATAAGGAAGGTGACCTTATTTGTGCCCAATATTTCGAACAATATAACAATGTAAGGGACATTGTTTTTCCTTATTAATCTCTTATTTTGTTATGCATGCACTAGATCTAAAAGAACACAAATTAAGAAGTTAATTAGTTCACTATTAGAAGAGTCTAATAATAGGTATATAAACCTAACAAGTGGTATCAGAGCATAGGATGTTGCATGCATAATCGGTTTGGTTTTTCCGAGTTAAAATGTTAACATATAAAACTAAAAATTTGTGATTTATAAGAGTAAGTCACGAAATCATATTTCATGTTATATATTCTGGTTCTAAAATTTTTTTAGGGCATTTTATTATTTATAGTAATTTATTGCTCATTTTTTTGATTTTTAGTGAAATAATTACATTTTTATGAGTAAAATGAACTTTAATTCACTAAAATAAGTTAACCTTCACTAATGGCCGTGATTTTTTAGTATGACCTCACATGAATATTTTATGTATTGTATGTAAAATTTTATATTAATGTGATTAATATTTCATGATTTATAATTTTTATGAGATAAAAGTGGCATAAATAGAGGTTAAATGACTAAAATTGGTTAAACTGAGTTTCGGAACTTGAAGATTTTATATGACCTCACATGCATATTTTACAAGTTGTATGTAAAATCTTGTATTAATTTGATTAATATTGCATGATTTATGATTTTTATGAGATAAAAATGGATTAAAAGAGGTAAAATGGTTAAATAAAGTTAAACTTCGAACCAGACATGAAACTTTAATATGTTGTAACATGCATGATTTAAAAACTGTATGTAAATTTTTAAATGATATGATTTCATTTTGCATGATTTATGAATTTTTAGAGTAAAAATGGCATAAATAGTGACTATTTTAGCATAAATAGCTAAAACGAATTACATGGCATGAGAAATTTATTTTAGGTTGCATAAATATCCCACTTATCAGATCTAAAGTTGTAAAATTGGTTGGATTAATTTTTGGATACATTAGATGTTTTATGAGATAAAACCGATAAATTGCGACTATATTTTCTCAAGATTAATTCGAAAGTTTTAACCATGATTTTTGATATTATGAGTGTTATGGAAATATTTCAGAATGTTCAAAAATTTAAAATTCAAATTTTGAAATTATTGTAATTTAATTTGGATTTATTTCATAAATGTTATGATTTTAAGGTAAAAAATGAGGATAAAATTAAATCAAGTTCAATTATTGTCAAAAATTGAGTGATGACTAATTTTTGAGTCCTAAGAGTTTAGGATAATTAACTTGAACTTAAATGTGATTTAAGTGTTAATTTGTGATTTTAAGAAGTTATTATCACGCATTTCCATAAAACCGGGTTATATATATAGGGCGATTTGGCACATAATTTGGCATGATAGACACATATTATAATGCTGCAAATTTCAATTCTTGAATGTTTTTATTTATATATAATTTTGAATTATGTAATTTTATCTTAGTATAGCCTTAGTTTTAATCGATATTACCCGTAATGAAAGGAAATATTGAATCGGTTGTAATTTAATGTGATCTCGTATCACTTTTATTTTTACTAGTTTTTCATATTACAAATGTATAATAGGTATTTCGACAAAGACGGAGTTCTTGGGAGGCGTGCCACTTGAAGATACAAGGGATCAAAGGAGTTGGTTTCCGAATTTTTAATAGATTATTTGATTTTCTATTTTAGGAAGGTCATACTAGGAATTTTTATTATTGCTTTGCATTTCTTTTAATATGTTGCATGCATTGGCAAATCGCCATAACAACACATGCATATAATATCGAGTCATCGACCGTGTCAATTATAATTATCGTAGTTCACCGCATTAGTTCACTTAAAACGTGATAGATAATAAATTGATACGACCTCTCACAAATTAAAAATTGAGAATTACCCTTACCAAATAGTAGAAACCATGAGTCCCAATTTCATGAGGAAGTAGGCTCGACTCACCGGGGTAATAAACTTGTTACGTTGGGTAAGTGGGTAATAAAATGTTATTACATCGAAATTTGGATTGAGCTCAACGGAAGTATTCGTGACCGCAGTCGCATGTGTTACGGGCTAAAGATAAATATTAAAGTAATTTTTATCGACCGAGAGTTCTAGAGGTAGAATCGATTAAAGAGTTAATCCACCGAGTTATATTAATAAGGGATGAATCGGCTCACCGTGCCCGAGTTAATATGAATTTGGATCTCGGAATCATTTATAATAGTTGGGTAGAGGTCACTATATAAATGATATAGTTGTTTAAAAGTATTATTAAAACGATAGATGTTTATTAATTCCTTCACTTCCTATTTTTGTAGTCGAAATCGTTTTCACAATTGCAATGGCAACTCCAATTTCATCCGCGACCACTAGCTCCAACACGCTCACAATTGTTTCATGGCTCCGATCCTTCATGGATCGTTGTAAGTTAGAAAAGAATGGGTCAAATTTCGCCGATTGGGACGCGCAACTTCGCTTGGCCGCGGAGGGCGACGACAAGCTTCGTTACCTTACCGAGGCCTCTCCTGCCGAACCTAATTCTAGGTCTACCACCGCCGCTAGGCAAGCCTATGAGGTTTACCAAAAGGAGTCGGACGCGATCAAAAATGTGTTGATCTTCTCAATGGAGGCCGAACTCCAAAGAAGTGCTATAAAGATTAGCACCGCTCATGAGATCTATACGAAACTTGTGACCATGTTTTCACGAGCTCCGAGGATCATTCAATATGAAGCGGCATCCGCATTCTTTGATCTCAACATTACGGAGGGCCAAAAAGTTAGCCCTCATGTGCTCAAGTTGATAGAGCATGTTGAGACTCTAAAAATGCATAAGGTAGAGATTCCCGAGGAACTCGTCATTGATTGACTTCTTCACTCCTTAAACAAAGTTAAGGCATATGTTCAATTCAGGGTGAATTTTAATATGCAAAACAAGAAAGTTTCCCTTGATGAGTTGTGCAAAATGCTTGTATAAGCCGAAAGGGACATGGGGCTAAGTGTTAGCACCACCAAGGATGTGCTCAATGTTAATCATAAGAGCAAAGGGAATTTCAAGAAAAGTGGCAATAAGGAAAAGAAGAAAAGTCCCTACAAGAACAAAGCAAAGACTTGTGAAGCTAGCTCCTCCAAGCCCAAGTACAGTGCTCCGTCCGGGGACAAGTGCCACTATTGTAGTGGTGTTGGGCATTGGAAAAGACATTGTTCAAAATATCTTGGCGATATCAAAGCTGGAAAGGTTATTCCAGTATGTATATAACTATTCCTATCTTTTATGTTTCAATCTCAACTTTGGTATTTTGATACAAGTTGTGATGATTACCCTTTTTATTGTAATTAGGGCATCCTAGCAAGGATAAGGGTAAAGAAAAGCAAGCCTAGAAGATCTTGAGGGAAGCTAGATGTAGCCGACCATGGTGCTAGATCTATGGAAGGTTGGCTTTATGTTGCTTTGTCTTTATTTTCATGTTGTATTTTGAAATTTTAGAACTATTTAGATTTCCTTGTTCGACTTGGAAATTTTTTTGTATCCTTTAAACAAGGGTTGTCTTTTGGATATTGGTGACTTGGTTTGCAACCCAAGTCACTTGTTTTAGCGTATCGTTTGTTCTAAAATTTATCTTCATACACTACTTGCATAGAGAAACGTATTATTATCGACTTAAATTGATCAAAATAGACAATTATAATGATTGGATCATTATAAGTCCATAAGCAATGAATTTGATTCTCCTTATGCTATTGTTACTAAAAGTGACAACTTACTTATGTAAGATCAATTATAAAGTTATGATGAGCTATTGAACTCTATATAGGATAATTTAATTTACCAATTGGCTACACCATTTATAAGACTCCATACGAGTTATGGGAGGGCTTAAGATTTCAATTTTGTTCATTACATGGACATAAGTCGATTAGAGTTGTCAAACTCACTTTTGGGAATTAGAAATCCAAAATGAACACGCTATTTTGGAAGGTCACCCAGGAGATACCTAAAATAGAGAGTCTATTTAATATATGACATGGATAAGACTCGTATATAATGTCTGCCGTAAAAGAAATGGTCTTTTATGAGCTAATGCGTCAGTCTAGAGAAATTTCTAATACCTCACGATATATGTTTGTAACTCACAAAGCTATCTCACAAGAAGATAGATGTATTTCTGAGAGATAGAGTGGGAGTAGATTGGATCGTCACAAACATGTCTTATAGTTAATGTGTTACTTTGTGAAAGTAATGGAACTATAATCTATAAAGATAGAGTGGGAGTATAGCACACATGTCTTATTGGTTAAAATGTTGCTTTGTGAAAGTAATAGTATTATGACCTTATCCGAAATCGACCTTGTTAACAACGAGCCATAGCATTACAAATCCAAAGATTGTTACTCAAAGAGTAGATTTACTTAAAGGCGAGGGTCTCCTTAAAGTGAATAGAGATTTAGAGTAAATAAGGGCATAGATCGACGTGAACATGTTGATCAACATAAATCATGTTAGGAATTGCTACAATTCATTTTAATGAAGAATGGCAAATGATAATAAAGATTCGCTTTTCTAAAATGGGAATTTAGCGAAGGAATGTGTTTGGAACACAAAACCTTAGATAAAGATCTAAGAATCCTAACATATTATGCGTAGCTTTCTTAAGTGATCCCAGAATGGTCTTAAGCAAGCATTAAAGGATTATATTTTTTTTCGTTCATGTGATAATTGAGAATGGTATCATTCACATGATTGAAGAATCATGATTATACATGAAGTTAAGTGGGAGCAAGAATTATTTTTCCTTGTCTTATATGTTGATAACATATTACTTATTGAGAATAATGTACCAATGCTCTCTTCTGTGAAAGAGTGATTGGGAGACTAGGAAAAGGTGCGATATATTCTAAGATTTCTGAATCTATATGAGAGAATATTGGCATAAAGTTAAGTGTCTTATGATGATAAAATCCTTCAAATTTGTTTAAATTCAACAAGGTTGAATAGGTTATTCATGGTGATGAAAGTGGAATTACTATGATGGAGTCATAGTCGTTCACTGAACCTATTAAGTTGTTGATCACATGAAATCGATTGGTAATGATTCCGCCATTAGAATGATCATGTATTCCAACAGACGCACAAGCTATGATGAACCATATGCTAGGAGCATAATAAGTCAATAACAAGTAAATTCATAAGATGGTCTTGTGAAAGCCTTAAGGAACAATTGAGGATTTGTTCGATTGTTTGGATGGTAAACTAAGTTATGTGTTAAAGGGTTGCACAAACTTTAGTTTCCAAACTGAAAAGGATTTGTCGAAATCCTGGCCTGATATTATTGACTAAGGAGTGAGAAACTAGAAAGGTGTTTTAGTTTTGTACATTGCAAATTCTACAAAAGGAATCTAAGTAAATTGTGATAAAATGGTCAACATAGGGTATAAGAGTGAATCCCTCTATAAATTACTTTATCACAAGTTATGTGATAACAGTGGGAGTATCTTTCAAGTTAAAGAGCCCAAGTCTGGTAAGAAGACTAGACATCTACTTAGATAAATTCATGTTATTAGATATAATATTGAAAAGAAGGAAATAACAATTGATAAAGTTTGAATACATGGATATCTGGTATATCCACTTGCCAAGCTTTTATTGCAATTCAATTAGTGTTATACACACACTATAGAATATAAGATATGAAGGAGTAATAGTGTATTAACTATTCATATATGATAATCGCATTTATCGTTTCAGTTTTATTAAACTCACCCGTTACTTTGTTAAATCCAAATGGGTTGTAGAGACAAATTGAACTTCATTAAAGTGAACTGGATTGACATAGTATATGCCCCTGGTTACTTAAGGAGGTGACGTCTCGAAGTGACTAGAGTGTGATGCGATTGATGGCAAGTTAAAGTGCCATAGAGTCATATGTGATGACTAGTCGATCACATAGGCGATCAGTATGGGACACTCGTCGGCAAAGGACCGCTTATAGAGTTCTGGTAATTCATAAAGCCTGGTCATGGCAATAGCTACTATAGTATTCTTATGAGTCAATTCTTTTGACTAGAGACTGTTCGTCCAAGTTGGCACAAATTCTGATTGGCTGTGATTTATGCTCTACGACTGTCGTAACTGAGGTCAAATAAGTATATTTTGGTTTATGACGAATTGTAGCTAAACAAAGGGAATAGTGCGATAGGAATTGTCCACCCCGTTGTCAGGGTTGTTTGAAATCTGAAGGCCACTCGAGGAGTAGTGAACTGGAAATGCGTGGCCACGCTCGGAAACTATCTATGGTAGATAATTCTGGTCAGACAGTTACACTCCAAATCGAGAAAACCACTCAAGATATGATCAAGTGCAAGTACGACCTGCGAGACACCTTGCATTGAGTGGGAGATTGGAATAGGACAAGAGAATTGGTGATGCACACTTGTCTCGGACAAGTGGGAGATTGTTGGAATATGTGTCCTCAACAATAGTGCGATCACATGTTTAAATCTCATTTTAAGAATACGTAAGGGATGATTCATTATATAGTCAACTGATCATCATTAATCGGTAATGATTGGCTAACTAGAGTTTGACATTACTGTCGTTTGACGGTGGTGATCAGTTGATCCCTAGGTCACACCTAAAGGACAATTCCCTTAATAGACAAATTGATTAATTGTATGACGATACAAGTTAATCAATTCCTTAAAATTAAACAATTCAATTGTGAGAGAGAATGTTGATATCTTATTGTAATGGGATTAAATAAGATTTATTTTAGTAATTGAAATATTTTATTACTAAAATTGTTTATTGTTTGTGAAACAATAGAGATGAGAATGAATGGTTGATTATAATTACAAGATGTTGTGAATTATAATTATATGACCCATTTTATTTATGTGATCAACTATCACTAGTCAATTTGTTGTTTGTGATTTAATTAATTTATAGAATGATATTTATTTGATAAATATGCATTAAATTAATTAATAACATGTAACATACCACATGTGACATATTGTGTGACAAATGACAAATTGACAAAATAAAATAGTAGTCCATTTTATGTGATATGGACCGAATGGAGGGAGTAGTAGTGGTGTGAGAATGATATTATTTTATGAGATAAAGTGCACATCATCATAGCTATTTTCTTACTAGCCTTACACCTACTCTAAATTGTCTTACACATCTACTCCTTGTAAAGACCAAAAGCTAAAAAGAAAGATGCCATCCCTTGGCATTTTCCTCCCCCACCACCGGTTTTCCCTCCTCTTTCTATAAGAGAACTAGTTGAGATCCCGTGCTAAAGCACGGCATTTGAGAGCTAAAGCGCGATATTTGTGAGCTTGGCTTATATAGTAAGAATTTAAGATATTTATATAAATGAGTTGTACTTATAATAAGTTGTATTTATAATAAGTTTTAATGTACTGATTACAATGTTAATGATATTTTCAAGAAAAGTGTATTATTTAAAGGACTTTTAGATTAAATTATTTTTGTGCGAACCTTTTTTTATTATTAAAAATAATGAAAGTCGACTATTATGGAAAAACATGATCTAATATAGGGTCACTACTTATAGGGGATATGAGCATTGAGTTAAAATCGAAATGTAAGTAAATCGCATATTAACTTTATAACGGAAACATATATAAAAATAATGCGACACATCTAAACGGACGAAATGTAAGTAAATCGCATATATTAACTTTATAACGGAAACATATACAAAAATAATACAACACATCTAAACGGAAACATATATTAACTTTCTTTTATTAGTCAATCAATCTCAGTTAAGAATGTAGTATAGAAGATTGTATCAATTGAGTTGAATAAACTTGTATAGAATAACATGGGTCCCACTTTCTTTTGTTAGTCAATCAATAGCAATTAGTATAATTTTAGCATGACCCACCACTATGTCAATCAATTGGGCGGGAAAACATTGAGAATTTCTTATTCTTTTAGTTTAGTGGGGATTGTTCTCTTATTTTGTATAAACACATTCATTCATTTTCACATGCAAAAAATTGCTCCATATTCTCTCCAGTTCTCTCTAAAACAAGTTTTTAGAAAACAAGAATTTGTTCATCAATTCTAATATGAAAATAAGGTTACTAGTGTAGTAATAATAACAATATTAGAATTAATTTTAAGGTACTAGTGTATTAATCTAGTTAATTAGTATACTAGTTTAAGGGATTAGTCTTGGGTGCAATCAAAGGAGAATCTCTACATTGGGATTTTTGGAGGATCATCCATCATTTTAAGCTCAAGAACAAATAAGGAAGGTGACCTTATTTGTGCCCAATATTTTGAACCATATAACAATGTAAGGGATATTGTTTTTCCTTATTAATCACTTATTTTGTTATGCATACACTAGATCTAAAAGAACACAAATTAAGACGTTAATTAGTTCACTATTAGAAGAGTCTAATAATAGGTATATGAACCTAACAACATTCATATTTATGGCTTGCATCTCACCATAAAAACGGATGGGAGCATCAATCCCGGTGATCATATCGCAACTAGAAAGCTTGCATCTCACCTCTAGTATCCGATATGACCAAAGACACCTACATCCAATCAATATAAGACGTAACTATTACTCTGAATGACAAATGTCAATAACTATAACCAAGCAAGACCTTTACTACTCATTAGATATAATTCCCCTGGTAGGACGACAATAAAGATCACAATGACTCAGTCCTAGTCTAAATCTGGCCAGACTCTCGGGACAGGACAGTTCCCGATTTGACATGAGACAAGACAATCCGCATCCAAGACTCGAACGACAGATCGGAAGTCGAGAACCCACATTCGGCAGAACGGTCCGAAAGAGGCGGAAGATATGAGTTAAACCCATACTTGGCAGATCGGCACAAGTACGGCGTAAAGATAAGTCAAGCAGTAAGGTATAGCATAAAGGCATTATCAGAAGAATACGACTCCTCACAAGTAATTATTTATAATAAATCTTTCATACACATGAATTAGTAACTCATTTCTTAAATACTTGTCACTTGAACAAAAACGTAAATAAATGGAAATAAACCATTTATATTAAGCAAAGTAAGAATTGAACTATAAATTACGCAAATGCAAGATAAATCATTTACTACTTACAAAGCATGAATAAATAAATTGAACTCGTATTATAATGAAAACATGTCATTTCATATATAAATGATATCATCAAACAATGAATTCCACAATTACAAATCATGTGAGGAAAATATATAAATGAACGATATTTAACGAATTACGTTATGTAAAATACGAGATGGAACTTAAATAGTTCATATACTAAACTTGGCGCCAAATGCACCCACAATATAAGTGTGGCCCAAAACTACAAGTCATGCAAGCCCAATACATAAGGTATAATAACAAGCCCATTTATGATGCAAACCAAATATAGAACATGGGAAGAAGGAAACAAGGTGTAGCCGAACATCATATTATAAGGATGGCCCAAAACTATAAGGTGTGTGCAACAAGCCCAAATATGAGACAACAAAACATAAAGAAAACAAAGGGAGAAGGGAACATGGTATAGCCATACACCCACCCGTGACCACCCCAAATGTAACCAGGCCGTGGCCAAGCCACCAACCCACGGCCAGCCACCAGCTCCTACCAGCCTCGTCCACTGCCTGCCCCACGGTCAGCCACCAGCCGTGGCCAACACCTCCAAAGTCCATCCAACAAACCACAACAATCACTTACCCAATACAATAATACATGTAAATAACAAGACGAGTTCATGAGCATGTTTGAGATGGGAATTAACATCGACATTACGACTCATGGCAACCAATTACCTACACCACACTTGCCACATTTACCCGCCAACACAGCCCACGAAACCACCCTTTCACGGCTGCCCATAATAGCCCTACCCGACCCTCATTTCGACCACCCGCGATAGCCCAATACAGCCGCATAAATCAGTCTATTTAAACATCATTTTGAGACGGAAATACCATACAAATGACTCATATTATTCTTGGATATACACTTGAGACGGAAATAAGAATGTGTTGGAAAATGTGTCCTCAACAATAGTGCGATCACATGATTTAATATCATAATTAAATCTCATACTAAGAATACGTGAGGGATGATTCTTTATATAGTCGACTGATCGTCATTAATAGGTAATGATTTGCTAACTAGAGTTTGACATTATTGTCGTGTGACGGTGGTGGTCAGTTGATCCCTTTAGGTCACACCTATAGGATGAGGCCCAAATAGATATTTAATTAATTGTATGTGATACAGATTAATTAATTCCTTAATTATGGGAGTGTAAATTTTGCGTCTTATTGTAATGTGATTAAATAAGATTTAATTTGGTATTTAAGTGTTAAATTGCTAAATTACTTGAGGTTATATAAAAGTTTTGGGGTAGAGGTAGTTAGTTATTTAAAGTTACAAGAAGTTGTAATTTTAACTAACTAGTAATTATAAGACCCATTATATATTGATATAATGGTAGTATACTACTCAAAAAGTGGAGTGTATATTATATTATTAAATGTAATATTTAAGTGTTAAATGATTACATTAATAATTAATTATGTAAGATAGTTAAACATATGACTTATAAGCATTTGTGGGACAAATGACAAAAGGCAAAAATGGACCAAAATGGCTCCATTATTTCGGCCAAATGAAAGAGCAAAAGAAGCTCTTTTGTCTTTTGTTTGTTTTGATTAAAGTGTGATTGTGACACTACACATGAGCTTTAATCATACCTATTCTTACACAACTCTACCTATACTAAACAAAAGAGCAAAAAGAAAAAGAAAAATATTCCCCCTTTTGCATGAGAGCCACCGGTTTTGGTGCTCTATATATGAGCACTTGTTGCTCATTTTTGCTACACTAGTTTTTGCTCATTTTGCTTCATCTTTCCTCACATGCAAAGTCATAAAAACTCTCTAAAATACTAATACATTCAATCTATTACTAGAGGTAGTAATACTAGAAACATTAGTATTATTAAGGTTACATTTCTACTACATATCTAGTTAATATTAGTAGGAATTTTTGGGATTAATCTTGGGTGCAACTTATTGGAGTGTCTTCTATACTTGGAGTCTTAGGAGGATCATCCATCATATTTAGCTCAAGAATAAGTGAAGGAAGGTGACCTTACTTGTGCCCATATTTTCGAACCAACAACCAATGTAAAGGACATTGTTTTTCTTTATAAATCTCTTATTTTGTTATGCATGCACTAGATCTAAAGAACAAATAATTAACAAGTTAATTAGTTCATTATTAGAGGAGTATAATAATAGGTATATGAACCTAATAAGTGGTATCAGAGCATAAGGATGTTGCATGCATAATCGGTTATTGCTTTTCCGAGTTAAAAGGTTAACATATAAAACTAAAAATTTGTGATTTATTAGTATAAGCCATGAAATCACTATGCATGTTATATATTCTGATCCTAAAATATTTTTAGGTCATTTTTATGATTTATGGAAATTTATTGCTCATTTTAATGATTTTTGGTCATTTTATTACATTTTTATGACTAAAATGGGAATTAAAATGCTAAAAATAGTTAAACTAAGTTTCTGACCTTGGAAATTTTATATAACCTCACATGCATATTTTACAAGTTGTGTGTAAAATCTCGTATTAATTGGATTAATTTTGCATGATTTATGATTTTTATGAGATAAAAATGGATTAAAAGAGGAAAAATGGTTAAAAATAGTTAAATTTTGAATTAAGCCATGATTTTTTAATATATTGTCACATGCATAATTTACAGTGTGTATGTAAATTTCGAGATTAAAATATCTCATTTAGCATGATTTATGAATTTTTAGAGTAAAAATGACATAAATAGTGACTATTTTAGCATAAATAGCTAAAACGTCTTGCATGGCTTGAGAAAATTATTTTAGGTTGTATAAATATCCCACTAATCAGATCTTAAGTTGTAAAAATTATTGGATTAACTTTTGAATACTTTAAACATTTTATGAGATAAAATCGATAAAATGCAACTATATTTTTTCAAAATTAATTCGAAAATTTTAACCATGATTTTTGACATTATGAGTGTCATGAAATTATTCCAGAATGTTCAAAGATTTAAAATTCAAATTTTGAAATTTTTATAATTTAATTTGGATTTATTTCATAAATATTTTGATTTTAAGGTAAAAAATGAGCATAAAATTAAATCAAGTAGAATTATTGTCAAAAATTCAGTGATGACTAATTTTTAAGTCCTAAAAGGTGTTAGGATAATTAACTTGAGCTTAGATGTGATTTAAGTGTTAATTAGTGATTTTAAAAGGTTATTATCACGCATTTCCATAAAACCGGATTATATATACGATATAAGTTAAATAGGGCGATTTGGCACATCATTTGGCATGATAGGTACATATTATAATGCTGCATATTTCAATTGTTGAATGTCTTTTACTTATATAATTTTGAATTATGTAATTTTATCTTAGTATGACATTAGTTTTAATCGATATTACCCGTAATGAAAGGGAATATTGATTCGGTTGTAATTTAGTGTGATCTCGTATCACTTTTATTTTTATTAGTTTTTCCATTTTACAAATGTATAATAGGAATAGCTTTGTATTTTTATTATTATTTGTAATTATGGAGCATCTTCAAAAACGGTGCCATTCGGAAAGGTGATCCGACGAAGACGGTGTCTTGGAAGGCGTGCAAATTGAAGATTCAAGGGACCAAAGGAGTTGGTTTCCGAATATGTAATAGATTATTTGATTTTCTATTTTAGGAATGCCATACTAGGAATTTTATTTATTGCTTTGCATTTCTTTTAATATGTTGCATGCATTGCCAAATCGCCATAACAACACATGCATAGCATATCAAGTTATCGACCGTGTCAATTATAATTATCGTAGTTCACTGCTTTAGTTCACTTAAAACGTGATAGATAATAAATTGACAAGACCTCTCACATATAATAATTGAGAATTAGCCTTGCCAAATAGTAGAAACCCATGAAGTACCAATTTCATAAGGGAGTTGAGCCGGCTTTACCGTAATACAAACCTTGTTACATTGGCGAAGTGGGGTAGTAAAATGTTATTACATCGAAATTTGGATTGAGCTCAACGGAAGTATTCGTGACCGTAGTCGCATGTGTTCCGGGCTAAAGATGAAAGTTACAGTAATTTTTATCGACCGAGAGTTCTAAAAGTAGAATCGATTAAGAGGTTAATCCACCGAGTTATATTAATAAGGGATGACTCGGCTTACCGTACCCGTATTAATATGAATTTGGATCTCGGAATCATTTATATTAGTTGGGTGGAGGTCACTATATAAATGTTAAAACTTGTTTAAAGATGTTTACAAGTTTAATTAAAATGACAAATGTTAATATTTCTTTTACCTCCATATTTGTAGTTGATATATATCACAATGGATCCATCACAAGCAACAACACCAATTACCATTGAGTCATGTCACAACTTATTCGACGAAATTTGCTCCAACCACCAACTCGATACTACTAGAGAGCTTTATTTTGGGACCGGTTCCGATGGAAACCTCAATTTTAACACTTCCTCAATACCTCCTACTATAACTAGGCCTTATGTGAATGCGTCTCGGGTAGACCATGTCACTAAGTCTATGAGATCCCTATCTTTGGAAGAAAGGGATGCCGAAGTAAGTGGGAGTTCTAGCAAGCAAGTTCTTGCTACAAATGGGAAAAGGTTCAAGAGGAAGGGAAGAAAAGGGAGAAAATTCAACAATGGTAACAAAAAGACTAGTGGGACTAGTAGAGGAGCCAAAGTTGATGATGAATGCCATTATTGTCATGGCATGGGACATTGGATGAGAAATTGGCCCATATATTTGGGAAATATAAGGGATGGACTTGTCATTCCACTTGGTAAAATTCCTACTGAGATTTATGTTATTGATGTAAATTTCACTTCCACCACAACATGGGTACTAGATACTGGTTGTGGTTCTCACCTTTGTAATCATTTACAGGGGCTAATAAACGTGAAAAAGCTGAGCAAAGGCGATGTTGATCTCCGACTTGGGAATGGAGCTAGGGTAGCGGCCACGTCCAAGGGTACTTATGTACTTGTTCTAGCGAATGGATTTGAATTGTATTTGCATAATTGTTTTTATGTACCTACTCTATCTAAGAACATTATTTCAGTTGCTATGTTAGACATAGAAGGCTTTCATTTTGCCATTAAGAACAATTGTTGTACTATTACTAGAAATGACTTGGTCATAGGCCGAGGTTCATCTATTAATGGCATTTATGTTCTAGAGAAATCAAATCCAAATAATGACATCTATAATATACAAACGAAGAAACTCAAATCAAGTGATCCAAATGAGTCGTACATTTGGCATTGTCGATTGGGTCATATCAATGAGAATCGTATTAGGAGATTAGTTTCTACTAACGTGATCAAACCATTTGATTTCCAATATTATGGTATATGCGAATCATGCCTCCTAGGCAAAATGACTCGTAGTCCTTTTAGTGGTAAAGGGACACGAGCTAGTGAACTTTTGGGCCTTATACATACCGATGTGTGTGGACCAATGAGTGTCACCGCTAGGGGTAATTATGATTACTTCATTACCTTCACCGATGATTTAAGTAGATATGGGTATATCTACTTAATGAAATATAAGAGTGAAGCTTTTGAGAAATTTAAACAATTTCAGAATGAAGTTGAGAACCAATTGAACAAAAGGATAAAGACACTACGATCGAATCGTGGTGGAGAATATCTCAGTAATGAATTTGATTCACACTTGAAAAGTTGTGGCATTGTGTCACAACTTACTCCACCTGGAACACCACAACTAAATGGTGTAGCCGAGAGGAGAAATCGAACCCTGCTAGATATGGTTCGATCTATGATGAGTCAAACTGAGTTATCTGACTCGTTTTGGGGTTTTGCAATTCAAACCGCAATCATCTCATTGAATTATAGTCCATCAAAAGCAACCGAAAAGACACCATATGAGATGTGGAAAGGAAGGGTTCCTAATATTTCCTACATGAAGATTTGGGGATGTGATGCTTACGTCAAGGTAAAGACCGACAACAAGCTAGCCCCCCGATCCGAAAAATGCACCTTTGTAGGTTATCCTACCAACTCACGAGGCTACTACTTCTACAAACCTCAAGAAAACAAAGTCTTTGTGTCTAATGAGGCTGTCTTCTTAGATAGTGATTTTATTTCTAAGAGACAGAGTGGGAGAAAATTTGAACTTAATGAAGTTCAAAAGACACAAACCGAAGTAGAGACAAATGGAGAAGCACGTGAAGACGTTCCTTCGTCATCTAATTCGAAAGTCATTCCTCAATTGAGGAGGCCGGGTCGAGAAATTCGCCATCCTGATAGATACGTGGGACTTATCGAAGAGGATGGGAGTCTTGATGTGTTGCTTCTAGAAAGCGATGAACCCGCCACCTACAAAGCTGCAATCTCTAGTCCTAACTCAGCTTTATGGCTTCAAGACATGGAATCCGAAATTAGTTCTATGCATGAAAATCAAGTCTGGAACTTGGTGGATTTGCCTGAAGGAGTGAGACCTCTTCAATGCAAATGGATCTTTAAAATAAAGAATGGCATAGAAGGACATGATGATGTCTACAAGGCTAGGCTTGTTGCAAAGGGTTTTACCCAAGTTCAGGGTCTTCACTATGATGAAACCTTTGCTCCTGTAGACATGCTAAGATCCATTCGGATATTGTTAGCGATTGCCGCATTCCATGACTATGAAATATGGCAAATGGATGTAAAGACCGCTTTTCTAAATGGGCATTTAGAAGAGGAGGTGTACATGTTATAACCTGAAGGTTTTGTAGATCCGAAAAATCCTAACAAAATATGCAAGCTTAAGAGATCGATTTATGGTCTTAAGCAGGCATCTAGAAGCTGGAATCATCGATTCAATCATGTTATAAGAGAAAATGGTTTTACTCGAAGTGTTGAGGAACCATGTTTATACATAAAGTTTAGTGGGAGCAATGTTGTGTTCCTAATATTGTATGTGGATGACATACTACTTATTGGAAATGATATTCCAATGTTGTCCTCCGTCAAGGAGTATTTGGGAAATTATTTCCAAGTGAAGGATTTAGGAGAAGCACAACGCATACTTGGTATCCGGATCTATAGAGATAGACCCAAAAGGATATTGGCATTGAGTCAAGAATCTTATATTGAAAAGATTCTTCGACATTTCAGTATGGAAAAGTCCAAGAGAGGCTTAATTCCTATGGGTAGTGGAATAATTTTGACCAAGTCTCAATCTCCTTCCAAACCCGAAGATGTTGAACGCATGAAGTTGATTCCTTATGCTTCCGCTGTTGGATCAATCATGTATGCCATGATATGCACTCGTCTGGATGTCTCGTATGCTTTAAGCATGACTAGTAGATATCAAGAAAATACAGGTGAGAGTCACTGGATAGCTGTGAAGAATATCCTTAAGTACTTGTGAAGGACTAAGGATTCTATCTTAGTGTTTGGAGGTGACTCCGAGCTATGTGTTAAGGGTTACATAAACTCGAGTTTTCAAACAGATAGAGATGATATGAAATCCCAGGCTGGATTTATATACATGCTCAATGGTGGTGCCATAAGCTGGATAAGCTTCAAAGAAGCTGTGATTGCGGATTCTACTACGGAGGCTGAGTACGTTGCAGCATCAGAAGCTGCCAAGGAAGCCGTGTGGATTAGGCAATTTATGGAAGGGCTAAAGGTAGTTCCCACCGCCAAAGATCCTATCACGATCTTCTGTGACAATAGTGGGGCGATCTTTCAAGCTAAAGAACCCAAGTCTAGCAATAAGTCTAGACACGTACTTAGAAAATTCCATGTAATTAAGGATTTCGTTGAAAGAAAGGAAGTAGCGATTTGCAAGGTCGGAACAGATGACAACATAGCAGATCCATTGACCAAACCTTTATCGCAAACAAAGCATGACCATCATGTTGTATCCATGGGTCTAAGGCGTATGCCAAATTTGTATTAGATTATAAGATATGAAATGAAAAATCTGAGTTTTTGGTTCATATATGACTTATAAGCATTTGTGGGACAAATGACAAAAGGCAAACATGGACCAAAATGGCTCCATTATTTCGGCCAAATGAAAGAGCAAAAGATGCTCTTTTGTTTTTTGTTTGTTTTGATTAAAGTGTGATTGTGACACTACACATGAGCTTTAATCATACCTATTCTTACACAACTCTACCTATACTAAAAAAAAGAGCAAAAATAAAAAGAAAAATATTCCCCCTTTTGCATGAGAGCCACCGGTTTTGGTGCTCTATATATGAGCACTTGTTGCTCATTTTTGCTACACTAGTTTTTGCTCATTTTGCTTCATCTTTCCTCACATGCAAAGTCATAAAAACTCTCTAAAATACTAATACATTCAATCTATTACTAGAGGTAGTAATACTAGAAACATTAGTATTATTAAGGTTACATTTCTACTACATATCTAGTTAATATTAGTAGGAATTTTTGGGATTAATCTTGGGTGCAACTTATTGGAGTGTATTCTATACTTGGAGTCTTAGGAGGATCATCCATCATATTCAGCTCAAGAACAAGTGAAGGAAGGTGACCTTACTTGTGCCCATATTTTCGAACCAACAACCAATGTAAGGGACATTGTTTTTCTTTATAAATCTCTTATGTTGTTATGCATGCACTAGATCTAAAGAACAAATAATTAACAAGTTAATTAGTTCATTATTAGAGGAGTCTAATAATAGGTATATGAACCTAATAGAAAGTTGGATCGAACCACCAACCAAACATTGACCAAAAACCATGTATTAGACCGTCTCACAGCCCCATTTTTCACGTTTGAGCATCCCCATTTTAGCTATATTTCGACCCCCATTAACACAAGGTTAAGACGGAATTTAACACGATATATTCGAGCATACAAGTGATAAAAGCATAAAGATCCAAACTTTATCACACAAGGGCATGTAAAACGACACATAAGACGGAATTTCGACATTTTTGTCGAGTAACCTATCATCGTTACCTCGAACGCTTTTTAATCTTCAAGTAAGTGGTCCAAAAAGCATGAGTCTCCCTCCGGGTCTTCGAATTCCTCACCTAGAAGCAAGAAAACGGAAAGTCTAAACTAAAAACCGAGATCTTTGTAAGGTGGCCAATTTCAAAACTTCCACAAGAGTGGAGCTTTCTTACCTAGAAAGTTGAAGGACGGAAAAGGGAAGAGAATGGCGCAAGAATTAGCTAAAACCGTCATGAAATGAAGGAGAAATCTAGGATTGAAGTTTGAGTGTCAATGGTGTGTTCATATGTTTTGTGTTTACTGCAAATGTTCGAAAATAGAAAGGAGGAACGAGGAAATGTGGACGGAAGTGTGTGAATGATAGATGGAATTAAAAAAGGTTAATTTAAGTGAGGTGTAAAAAGGTAGGTGAGGGTGTTATCAACTTGTGATTGGCCCGGATTAAACTAGTCTCACAAGATAAATGTGACGATCTTATACTAGACGGAAATGCGCCTCATAACTTAAGACGTAGATTATTATTTTTAATATTATCACTATTATTACTATCCGACTAAAAATATGTATTTTTATATAAATTCAGCCTTAAAAATATCATTTTATAGAAATTAGGCTTAAAAATATAATTAATTAAATTAAGCAATTTAAAAATATAAATAAAGTAATAGAATGGTTAATTAAATTATAAACGTCAAAATGGAAAATTCGCGGGTGTTACACGAGATTTGTCGAGGGTACCTATTAGGGTACCGAATAAGAGTTTATCTTGCTGAAACCAAGTGTTGTAAGCGGGGTTGGGTTTCAGTGCTTTGTCTCCTTCGCTAATGGTTTCCGGTGGAGCAGAGACGGTACCGTTAACATAGGAGGAGATGAGCATTCGGGATTGTGGCCATGGTGGAGGGATGGTTGCGTTTATTGCGAGGGTTTTCTTGTTTTGAAGGGTTAGATGGATCGGTTTCCTGATACTATATGGGAAAGTGTAATTATATTAGATGATTAACATTGAATTGGTACATGAGTATATTGTTGGAGTGAGTGTCCTCCACAATAGTGCGTCTACATACTAAATCTCGTACAAGGAATATCAGGGATTTATTTTATATATTTGTCAGTTGATCAACGTTTATCGGTAATGCTCGGTTGACTGGAGTTTGACGTTACTGTCGTGTGACGACGGTAATCAACTGATCCCTTTAGGTCACACCTATAGGATGACGCCCAAATTGAATAAATTAATTATTTGTATGAGATACGATTTAATTATTTCCTTGTATTAATTGACTTTTAATAAGTCAAGTGAATGTATTATTTGATGACGAGTTACGAACTTGGGCCAACGGGATTTATTACTTAATTATATGATAATTAATTAATAAATATTTATAAGAATTTATTAATTAATAGTTAATTAAATAATTACTACGGTATGTGTGTATATTGTGAGGCGGAGGTAATTAGCTATTTAAATTTACAAGAGGTGGTAAAATTAGCTAATAAGGGTACATAAGACACATTTTATATTTATAAAATGGTTTAATAATTACTTAATAGTCAAGTGGTCTTTAGTTGTTAATTTGTATTATTTAAGTGTTAAATAATCAAATTAATATTTAATTATATAAGATAATTAAACATAACACTTATAAGCATTTGTGAGACAAATGTCAAAATCCGAAATGGACCAAATGAGGTCCAAGTGGACCGGTTTTTGTAGGTCTTATATAGACCTCCACTTGTTAATATTGATTTGTAAAGAACACATGAGATGTTCCCATCATTTCTTTACATTTCATTCTCTATAAATAGCCTCTTATACACACTTTGCATGGGTGATTTTTAAGTCAAAAATTCTCCCTATTAGAGTGTCTTGGCCGGTTTTCATAGAGAAGAAGTAAGTCCAATATTTCATCATCTTTTTCTCTAAAACCACTTGATCAAGTTGTTAATCTTCATCAATTAATTCCCATAAATTATAATATACATTCTCTAATATTATCAAAGTAATAATATTACATAATAATACAAGGTAGTCCTAAATATTATCTAGTTAGTAATTTTAGGATTTTTGGGCTAGTCTTGGGTGCATCCAAAGGAGATCACCTAGTTTGGTGATTAAGGTTCTAGGAGGATCATCCATTATCATTTACCTCAAGAACTATAAAAGGTAGGAGACTTTTTGTAGTGCCCATATTGCCATTTTCACCAATGTAAGAGAAAATTCCTTCTTTATACTTGCATGCATGTAGATTTAGACCATCACATAAAATTAACTAGTAATTTTATTGTCATTACAAGAGTTTAATGAGAGTCTAAATACTAACAAGTGGTATCAGAGCTATTGTTACATACATGCATGTAGTCATAAGACGATTTTACGAATTTATAAGATAAATTGATAAAATTTGATATTTTGATGTTAAAATTAGTTTTATCACAAAATATGGTCTTGCATGTATATAATCTGGTCTTAGAAATATATGGGTTGGAAATTTAATTTTAAAAAATTTAATGGCTTATTATAATATTTTACTACATAAAATTGCATAAAATTGAGTAAATATGCATTACTTTTAACTAAGAGTTAATAAAATTAAGTTGCGTGTTAATTTTATGCATATTTATTTAGAAATAACCACATACATATTCTATTTATGAGAAGTAGAATTATTATAAATTAATGTGATTAATTTAGTTAGTTTATTGATTTTTATTTGATAAAAATTGGTAAATAATGTTTATTTTGTAAATAAATATTATTTAAATTGTTTGGCTTCACAATTTTTGATTTTTAGCTTCTGGAAAATGTTACAAAATGTTCAAAATTTTATTTTGAAGTCATTTTATTTTTAATGATTTAATTTGGAATTAAATCGTAAAATTGTCACTTTAACGATAAAAATTGCAAAATTGTTTTATAGCAATTTTATGGCCAAAATTTTTCACATGAATGTCATTTTAGTATGTTACCAGAATGTACAAAAATTTAAAATTTGATTTTTCTATAAAATTTTTGATTAAATTGAATTTTCCATAACAGTTATGAATTTTTAAGCTATTTTTACTATAAAATAATTTTTTAAACTCATTTAACCACAAAATAATTAGTGGGAATAATTATTTTGGGGTTAGACCAGATTATTTTGAGGAGTACATCTTAAAATTATTTTAAGAATTAATTATGGATTTTTAATGGTAAAAATTCCGCAAAACAAGCTCAAATGATCGTTGTTGGTAAGTTCGACGATTTGGCATGCCATTCCTTTTGCATATTTATTTTCATATAGATGAATGGAATTTATTTTATATTTATTCATGTAATTTTACCTATATGACCATAGTTAGAAATTGGTATTTTCCGTAACGTAAGGGAATATCGATTTAATTTGTAATTAATTGCGATTTTGTATCGCTAATTTGTAATTAATTAATAGTTTTAATTTTATTACAAATTCTATAATAGGATATAGCTATTTAATTTGATTATTAGTATTTAATTTTAGTTATCTCAAGACGGAGTATCCTAAAGACGTGTTTTCCGAAAGGAGTTCCGAAGTCCAAAAGATGGAGGCCATTCTTATGAAGATTCAAGGGACCAAGGAGTTGGTTCCAGAAGTGTAATAATTTTAGTTAATTAGATTAATTAGGTGGCCATATTAGGACTAATTGTTTTTATATTTTTGCTTTCATGTCAAATCGTCACTACATGTTTTCTTCTTGTTATCAATTTTAAATTGTCTAGTATTCACATATTTAGTTCACTTAAAAGTGATAGACAATTAAATTGATAAGATCTCTCAAATATTAAAATTGAGATTAGCCTTACCAAATAGTAGAACCTATGAGTCCCTTCTTCATTAGGGGGTAGGCTCAGCTCACCGGGGTGCCTTATTTTTACGTTGGGTAAGTAGGGTGATAAATGTTATTACACGCGAAAATTGGTTGGATTCAACTGGACAAATATAGGATATATCGGCCCATCGTGCCTATATTTGTTCTGGGGCTATAGATGGAATTTATAGAAAATCTCTCGACCAAGAGTTCTAATGGTAGAATCAGTTAAATGAGTTGACTCACCAAATTTATATAAATATGGGATGAATCGGCCCACCGTGCCCGTGTTTATATAAAGATGGATCTTGGAATCGTTTATATAATTCAGTGGGAGATCATTATATGAATGGGAACTTGTTAAAATTGTTTTACAAGTATTTTTTAACGATAAATGTTAATTTTTCCTTTCATTTTCGTTTTTGTAGTAATCACGATGGCTTCATCTAGTCAAACTCCTACAATCCCATCTACAATTCCTAATGATTCATGGCTTCGTTCGTTTATGCACAAATACACATTAAATGTTAATGGTAGTGATTTTAAAGATTGGGAAGAACAACTTAGTTTAGCCGCTGCAGGCGATGGTAAATTACGCTATCTCGTTGATCCCTCTCCCCCTTTACCGAACACAAGGTCTAGTGCTGATGTAAGGAATGCTTATGAAGATTACCATAGAAATTCCATGATAGTTAAAAACTTCTTGATTTTTGCTATGGATCCTTCCTTACAAAGGTATGCATCAAATTTCACACCGCTCATAAGGTGTTTTCGAGGCTTTTTACAATATTTTCTCAAGCACCGAGAATACTTCAATATGATGCCGCCGTCCGTTTCTTTGAGGCGAACCTCAAGGAAGGACAATCTGTGAGTCCCCACATACTTAAAATGATTGAGTACGCGGAAACTCTAGATGGGCTAGGATGTAAGATCCCAGAGGAGCTTATTGTGGACCGAGTGCTCCACTCCCTCTCATCGGTCAAGGGATTTACCCAATTTAGGGTAAATTACAACATGGCCAACATGAAGAAAAGTCTTCATGAACTCCATTCTCTGCTTGTGCAAGAAGAGAAGGACATTTTAGACATTTGTGAGAACCATCTCCCAGAATGGTAAAGTGAGAGTACTAGGAAAGATGTCCTTCCCATTAAAGTAAAGGGTAAGAAAAAGTCCTAGAGGAATGTTAGCAAGAAACCCGCTCAGGATGAAGGTAAAGGAAAGACTATTGCGAATAGCTCTTGCAAACCAAAACCTAAGAAGGGATATTATAACACCCCAATTTAATCAAGAGCCTTTACTAGACATTCCTAATTAAAAAGGTGTGTTACCATCTCAGTTTCCAGAGGCAGTAGTTACAAAGTATAGCAATCAAAAGTACTTTATTAATTAAATTACTCAAATGGTCTTAATTAAATTACTCAAATGGTCTTATTACAACTTAAATAAAATACGGTCTTAAATTAAATTACAAAAACTCGCAGCGAAAAATACATGTAACTAAGTCTTTATTACATTTTCTATAAAACTCGTGAAGGTCTCTATCTTTGTCTCGTCAGTCCACTCGTCCCAATCTGTAACCTGCCAATCAAAATGCTCCCCAATTTTTGGTTCATCATAGGTGTTTACCGAATACACGTCAACCCAACGGTTGAGTAGGAATAGCTAAACAAAAACAATTAATGAATACAAGACAATATTAAATGCAAATGAAATGCATGCTCATGATCATTCTCCGAGGCTCCCGTTTATCCCGCCAATCCCTGGCCGGGGTAATCTCAATAACATCCCAGAGACAAGTCCTGTAGAACCAGCCTGTGGAAACCAATGCAAGTGCTCATGATATGATATGCAAACAATTGAGCTATACAACATTCTTACCATCTCAGACACGAGGCTGAGAAAACCAATAGTATAATTCATCTCATACACGAGCTGAGGAAACCAACTTATCTAAATATAATCCATTCAACAATCATAATCATCCATCACAGTTCCAGTAATCACACAAGATAACCAGATAATACTAATCGTGTAAAACATTAAAGTAAATGAATAGCTATCCTACCTCAATAGCAAATTCCGAGTCAAGTAAGCGGAATAATAATACCAAAACCATCCTTCAACAAACCCGAATAAGAAGCACGCGAACCAAGTAATAATAATATTACCGTCTCACAAGGTCGATACCTAAATAAATAATAATAAACAACAATTAGATTCTAATAATAATTTATTTAATATATATAATATATTCCAACAATTAATTAAATCCGGGTTAATAACTCACTAACCAATTATCCCGACTCATTTTAATTAAACTTGATTAATTTCCCGACTAAACCAACAAATAAATTATGCCCGACTCCAAAACAATCCTACACAACCCATACACGGCCCAACCCTTCAACTCGTGTTTCCCCATGACCCGACACCAACACACCCGAGTCAAAACCCGTCACCTAGCAATGTAGTAATAATAATAGTTACAACGACACTCAAATTATTTAAATAACTCGTAAAACCCGTCACAACAATCAACCACTACCCACACACACGTGTTCCCCCCTTTGCACCCGACATCCACCAGCATAACAGGCCGTGCAGCCACCCCAGCCACGCCTGCCACCACCAAGCTCCGATCTGACCACCGAGCCAATCACCACCAGCTACACGCATCTTCAATTTCCCCTTCCTCTCTCTACACAACCACAACCACAACACCTAACAATAATACCGAAAACCCGCTTTTCTTCTTCACCAGCCTCGACACAGGCATAGCCACCACCAGGCACACCACCGTGGTCATCCTCCTGACCCACGGTGTGGTCCAGTGGCCCTCCATGGCTGGGTCGAACCTGGTATCAAAGCTGCGTCCTCCCTTACCTGCAAATCAAACCGACAACAACAACAATAACCAAAACAACCATCCTGCCACCAGTAGCCACCACGCTCCACCACAACAACCACCCTAGACCTACCCATAACCACCCTAACAACCGGCCATAAGCCCTTGTTCAGTCAAGCACATACACGGCTCCCCAATTTGTATGTGTGTCATGGTTTAATCACAACAACGTAACCAACCACCACCAGCAAAACGACTCGCCACAACCAACTGCCGCCCTGACCACCGCTAACAACACCATCAAAACGACCCCCACACGATGCCCTAACCTTACCCCCGGGTTAGTCGGGTCGAAACAGTCCATGGGTCGAGTATTCGGTCTCTTAAGATGGGTCCATGTACACAACAAATACACGACTTATGCCCTAATTTTATGATACGGTCAACGCCGGTCATAGGGTCAACGGGGTGGTCAACGTCAGACTAGGTTGTCGGGTCAATGGTCTAAGTCGGGTCTTGGGTTAAGTCAACATATTATTTTAATAATTTAATTATAAGAGGAGAGTTATGAGACGGTTACCTTAAGACGGTTGTAAGATAGATGTAAAACTCCCTTTTTCTTCTTATTTCTCTCTCTTATTTTTAATTGTGATTTTATGTGATCAATAGAATAACATAAGGCCTCTATTTATACTAGTAGAAGGTAGGTGGAAGAACCTCCTAGGCTCTTTCTTAATCTTATTATGTCATATTATATATAATATTGTATAAATACCGTATAAATACTATATAAAATACGTATTACCTTATTAGTTGTATAATACCATCTACTCATACTAATATGCGTCATATGTATACATCCTCCGTCCTATACTATTTTGTATTATTTAATTATTATTTCCCGTCTCATAATTACATGTCTCAATAATTAATAAATAATGAATATGAAATATCCATTTCCATAAATCTCATTTTAATAAAATGATGTTGACCAAACCTTTGACCATCCTCTAAAATAGGGGATATTACTGTCTTCCCTCCTTAAAAGGAACTTCGTCCCGAAGTTCACTCAACATATTCCAACAACTCCGACTCCCAACAAAACATTCAACATAAACCAACAAACTTAACATAGATCAAAACGTACTTAAAACGCGTATCCAAATGTATTACTAATATACACAAAATATATCACCAAATTGTATTATAAATAACAAGAAATAACCATTCATAACAAGAAATAACAGGGTATTACATCCTATCCCCCTAAAGGAAAGGGTTACGTCCCCGTAACCTACATACTTAATCAAACAACTCTATTATTCTTAGCTCCTTCCTGCCCTGTCCCATTGAATCTAGCTACGCTATTGCCTGCACTCTGGTGATTTCGACCATTTCCTTGCCTCTGGTAAGACCCATTCCTAGAGGTCTGATTGGTATAGTTGTTGTAACGGTTCTGATTGGAGTAGTTGTTGTAACTCCTCTGGTTACTCCAACCTCCGAACTGCTGGTTACTCCCTCGACTGAGTGCTGGTGTACAAAAATATCCTCCCTGGCTCCCATACTCTTCACTCTGACCATCCATAACCAATCTACAAGTAGAGGCTTTATGGCCCATCTTCCCACATCTAAAGCACTGAACTGGCTCGCTAAAGGCACGACGACTCTCACCATGACTCGCACTACCCCCAAATGCTGCGCCACTACCAGTGTAAGCTCTAAACTGGTTATTATTTACCTTCTTACTTCCCCCAGCTCCCTCACTCACAGCCTCAGGCTTTCTCTTCTTTTCTCCTTTTTGTTTCTTCTCTTCCATCACCATCTCCTTAATTCTCTCAGCATGACTTGCTCTCTGTTATACCTCCTCAACAGTGGTAGGTACACCAGCAGTAAGTCTCTTCTTAATAGCCAAAGTCAACCCCTTCTCGAATCTCATTGTCAACACTTCATCATTATAATTCAAATCTGCCACATACTCAGCTAACTCCATGAAATTGTTATGATAATCCTCCACTGTCATCTCATCGGTCATCTTAAAAGAATCAAACTGAGCTCTCATCTTACTCCTAATGTGTTCAGGTATAAAGGTCTCTCTCAAAATATTTTTGAAATTCTTCCATGGCACATAAGGTTCCTCGCTCAACTGAAATGCCTCCCTTATAGTTGCCTTATTCTTAGTTCACCACCTCCCAGCTTTCCCTCTCAAATAAAATACAGCCGGGTCAACTTGCATTTCCTCTGGATAAGCTATCAACTCAAAAGTATTATCAAACTCCCTACACCACTCTCCTAACAAAGATGGTTCCCCAACTCCCTCATACTTTGCTGGCTTATATCGAGCCACTGATGCTCCCATCTTAGAAGGACTCATCTCATCTTTCTTTCCCTTTATAATCTCTAATAATGCAGTATTCAGGTCCTGCATCCTCTCAATCTCATAATCAGTCATGGTAGAAGCTCTAGCTCTCTTTAGTGGCATATTGTCTATAAAAAGTAAAAGAAAGGGTATAAGTCTCCATACTATGAAAATTTATAGGGTAACAAACTAATTCCTCCAAAATAGAATCAAGTGATTAGTTGAATTGAACTAAGGTCATCCTACCACCAAGGTCTTGGTTAAAACTGTCACCCCTCCTAGGTCACAATTCAAATCCGTGGTTTATGCTCCGATATTACGATCCCATATCGTCACTTCTATCATAAAATAACATGGTTCAGGAAATGATAAAATAATCATGTTAAATGTTTTTTTGTAAAATTTACATTTTCAGATACCCAAAATCAAGTTATATCTTTCAAAAATCACTATTAAATAACCGTTCAGTTTCTTTCTGATTTTTTATACTTTCCATAAAATATAAAGGGTTTTCAAAATATTAGAAAAAGAATCAAGTCTAAAGCTTAAAAGATCAATTTATAAAGATTTTTACAATCCAGTTGGTCTAAATAGAAACTGGTCAGCAATTTGTCAAAAACTTGGGTCAACTAGTAAAAATCACAATTAAATATAAAATACGATCTTTTAACATGGCTTATTAATTTGAAAACATATATGAATATTTTAAACAGTGGAGTTTAAATTAGGCAAAAATATTAAGTACAAATTAAATGAGAAAATTTACAAAATCGTTTGTCGAAAACTTAACTGTACAGGAACATTCTGACCACTGTCCACTAAAATATTTATTTCTCCCAAACCGTATATCCTATAAACATGAAACTAGTGCCAAACGAAAGCTAACTCACAAGGCTACCATCCATAAAAATTTCAACCTTAGGAAATAACCAGAGAACAAATGGCCGCTAGATCAAAATGGATAAAAATCAGACAAAACGAGTTCAGCTCTAGGTCACCCTTTACCAAGTCATAAGTCCTTACAAGTATCCTCCTATGCCCAAATTATCGTAACTCGGACATCACAGTCCATACATGGCTAGGCATCTAACTTTAGCATTCCTTATATTACTCCTATCCCTTACATCACAGGTACATAAATCTATATTCTATCCAATTATTGCAAAAACATTGTATGAAGCATGGTTTCGGGGAACATGTAAAGCATATCACTAGACATGATTTCTAATTCATACAATCACCACAATTACATCCATCATCCATCATATGTTAACAAACATCTCATAATGCAATATGCATAGAATTCTCAACCATTTTACATCTCATCCATTTTACTTACTTTCCAATATCTTTCACCCTACAGCGAAGTTAGTAAATAATATCCAACTAGCTCATAAATCAACTCAATACTAACTACCCACTCTCTTATCATTACCCAAGGTAACCGGTTCAAAACTGAGAGGGCCAAGGAGTACAAACTAAGGACGTCTACTTAACCGCACTGAGGGCTCCTAACAATTCCTACCCGGGGTCATTTTATTTAGACGCATCCTAAGTTCATTGAGTTCATTGGTTTAAGCATGAGGATCGTTCACTCTGATACCACTTTTTAACACCCCCATTTAATCAAGAGCCTTTACTAGACATTCCTAATTAAATAGGTGTGTTACCATATCAGTTTCCTGAGCCAGTAGTTACAAAGTATAGCAATCCAAAGTACTTTATTAATTAAATTACTCAAATGGTCTTATTACAACTTAAATAAAATACGGTCTTAAATTAAATTACAAAAACTCGCAGCGAAAAATACATGTAACTAAGTCTTTATTACATTTTCTATAAAACTCGTGAAGCTCTCTCTCTTTGTCTCGTCAGTCCACTTGTCCCAATCTGTAACCTGCCAATCAAACTGCTCTCCAATTTTTGGTTCATCACAGGTGTTTACCGAATACACGTCAACCCAACGGTTGAGTAGAAATAGCTAAACAAAACCAATTAATGAATACAAGATAATATTAAATGCAAATGAAATGCATACTCATGATCATTTCCTAGGCTCCCGTTCATCCCGCCAATCCCTGGCCAGGGTAATCTCAATAACATCCCAGAGACAAGTCCTGCAGAACCTGCCTGGGGAAACCAATGCAAGTGTTCATGATATGATATGCAAACAATTGAGCTATACAAAATTCTTACCATCTCAGACACGAGGCTGAGGAAACCAATAGTATAATTCATCTCAGACACGAGCTGAGGAAACCAACTTATCTAAATATAATCCATTCAACAATCATATTAATCCATCACAGTTCCACTAATCACACAAGACAACCAGATAATACTAATCGTGTAAAACATTAAAGTAAATGAATAGCTATCCTACCTCTATAGCAAATTCCGAGTCAAGTAAGCGGAATAATAATACCAAAACTTTCCTTCAACAAATCCGAATAACAAGCACGTGAACCAAGTAACAATAATATTACCGTCTCACAAGGTCGATACCTAAATAAATAATAATAATAAACAATTACATTCTAATAATAATGTATTTAATATATTTAATATATTCCAACAATTAATTAAATCCGGGTTAATAACTCACTAACCAATTATCCCGACTCATTTTAATTAAACTTGATTAATTTCCTGACTCAACCAACAAATAAATTATGCCCGACTCCAAAACAATCCTACACAACCCATACACAGCCCAAGCCGTCACCTAGCAATGTTAGAGGTGGCAAACAATGACACGACACTAAAACACGACATGAACCCGACACAAAATTAACGGGTTTGGGTTGAGACTTAATGACCCATTTATGTAAGTGGCTCGACACGAACACGACACGATATTTAATTGGGTTGGGTTAGGGTTGACCTCTCTAAACACGAACCCGACACGAATAACCTGTTTACTTAATTAATCCTAATTTTTCTTGATCCTCCTTCACATAAATATACTTAAACTTTCAAAATATGGACGTGACACGAAAACAGGACACGAACCCGACACGAAATTAACGGGTTAGGGTTGAGGCCTTATGACCCATTTATGTATGTGGGTCGACACGAACACGACACTATATTTAATTGGGTTGGGTTAGGGTTGACCTCTCTAAACACGAACCCGACAAAAATAACCTGTTTACTAAATTAATCCTAATTTTTCTTGATCCTCCATCACATAAATATACTTAAACTTTCAAAATATGGACGTGACACGAAAACAGGACACGAACCCAACACGAAATTAACGGGTAAGGGTTGAGGCCTTATGAACCATTTATGTAAGTGGGTCGACACGAACACGACACTAGATTTAATTGGGTCGGGTTTGGGTTGGAGGGATTGTGACCCGTTTACATGTGACACGAACACGAACCCGACACGACCCAATCTGTTTCCCAGGTCTAAGCAATGTAGTAATAATAATAGTTACAACGACACTCAAATTATTTAAATAACTCGTAAAACCCGTCACAACAATCAACCACTACCCACACACACGTGTTCCCCCCATTTGCACCCGACATCCACCACCATAACAGGCCGTGGCAGCCACCCCAACCACGCCTACCACCACCAAGCTCCGGTCTAACCAACGAGCCCATCACCACCAGCTACACCCTTCTTCAATTTCCCCTTCCTCTCTTGACACAACTTCAACACCTAACAATAATACCGAAAACCCGTTTTCTTCTTCACCAGCCTCGACACAGGCATAGCCACCACCAAGCACACCACCGTGGTCATCCTCCTAACCCACGGTGTGGTCCAGTGGCCCTCCATGGCTGGGTCAAAATTGGTGTCAAAGCTGCGTCCTCCCTTACCTGCAAATCAGACCGACAACAACAACAATTACCAAAACAACCATCCTGCTACCAGTAGCGACCACGCTCCACCACAACAACCACCCTAGACCTACCCATTACAACCGTGACAACCGGCCATAAACCCTTGTTCAGTCGAGCACATACACGGGTCCCCAATTTGTATGTGTGTCACGGTTTAATCACAACAACGTAACCAACCACCACCAGCAAAACGACTCGCCACAACCATTTGCCGCCCTGACCACCGCCAACAACACCATTAAAATGACCCCCATACGACGTCCTAACCCTACCCCCAGCTTAGTCGGGTCAAAACAGTCCATGGGTCGCGTATTGGGTCTCTTAAGATGGGTCCATGTACACAACAAATACACGACTTATGCCCTATTTTTATGATACGGTCAACGCCGGTCAATGGGTCAACGGGGTGGTCAACGTTAGACTAGGTTGTCGGGTCAATGGTCTAAGTCGGATCTTGGGTTAAGTTAACATATTATTTTAATAATTTAATTATAAGAGGAGAGTTATGAGACGGTTACCTTAAGACGGTTGTAAGATAGATGTAAAGCTCCCTTTTTCTTCTTATTTCTCTCTCTTATTTTTAATTGTGATTTTATGTGATCAATAGAATAACATAAGGCCTCTGTTTATACTAGTAGAAGGTAGGTGGAAGATCCTACTAGGCTGTTTCCTAATCTTATTATGTCATACTAGTATAGTTCCCGTGCAAATGCACGGTATTTTAGATAGATATTAAAGAACTTGACAATTAATTAAATTAATTTAGTTTACCTCCATTTTGAAAAGGGTAGAAAATTTGCATATATAAATTCCAAGGAGATATTTATTAGCCTTATTTATGTAAAAGTTAAACAATAATGATTGATGTTATAAAATTAATTAGGAGATAAATATTGTTTAACAGTAAATATAGATAGTGAACACTAATTAATTAGGAAATAAATTTTGTCCAATAGAATATTACCTAGGCGGGAAATTTACGCGAAAATTTTTGATAAGTGTTAATCTTTTAGTATATAGGAGATTATATATAATATTGTATAAATACCGTATAAATACTATATAAAATACGCATTACCTTATTAGTTGTATACTACCATATACTCATACTAATATGTGTCATATGTATACATCCTCCGTCCTATATTATTTTCTATTATTTAATTATTATTTCCCGTCTCATAATTACATGTCTCAATAATTAATAATTAATTAATATAAAATATCTATTTCCATAATTCCCATTTTAATAAAATGATGTTAAACAAACCTTTGACCATCCTCTAAAATACGGTGTATTACAGAAAACCTGCCAAGGATAAATGTAATTATTGTAATAACATAGGTCATTGGAAGCGTAATTGCCCCAAGTATTTGGATGACATCAAGGCTGGACGTGTGACTCCAACGTGTAATTTCTCATCCAAATCTTTAATGATAGACATTAATTACGCTACAACTACTAATTGGGTATTAGATATTGGTTGTGGTTCTCATTTATTTAATCATTTACAGGGCCTAAAAATCGTAAAGAAGTTAGCAAAGGGTGATGTGGACCTTCGGATGGGCAATGGATCTAAAGTAGCTGATGTCTCCGTAGGAACATATGTACTTAATCTAGCTTTAGGGTTGCAGTTGTATTTAAATAATTATTATTTTATACCAACTTTGTCTAGGAATATAATATCCGTATCTATGTTAGACACAGAAGGTTTTCATTTTGTAATTAAAGACAAAAGTTGTGTTTTTTCACTTAATGACTATGGCCAAAAAATTTTAATTAATGGTATTTATATTCTAGACACTACCAACAATGTTTATCATGTAGAGAGTAAAATACACAAAACAGGTGATCCTGATATTTCTTATCTATGGCATTGTCGATTAGGACATATAAACGAGAGTCGCATTAAAACACTAGTATCGACTGGTATAATTGCACCGTTTAATTTCGAATCATATGGTAAATGCGAATCTTGCCTCCTTGGCAAGATGACTCGTACACCTTTTCCAGGAAAAGGAACTCGAGCAAGTGAGTTGTTGGGTTTAATACATACAGATGTATGTGGTCCAATGTCTATCACTGCAAGAGGAAACTACGATTACTTCATCCCTTTTATAGATGACCAAAGCAGGTTTGGTTTAGTTTACTTAATGAAGTATAAAAGTGAGGCTTTTGAAAAGTTCAAAGAATTTCAAAATGAAGTAGAAAACCAATTAGATAAGAAAATCAAAACACTACGATCAGACCGTGTGCTGAATACATGAGTAATGAATTTGATTCTCACCTGAAAAACTGTGGTATTGTATCTCAGTTAACTCCACGAGGCACACCACAATTAAATAGTGTAGCTGAAAGGAGGAATCGGACTTTATTGGATATGGTTCATTCTATGATGAGTCAAACTAAGTTACCGAACTCATTTTGGGGATTTTCCATTTTATCTGCTCAACGGTCATTAAATATAAGTCCCACTAAAGCAGCCGATAAACTCCATATGAGATATGGAAAGGGAAGGTCCCAAATTAGTCATATCTGAAAATATGGGGTTGTGAAGCTTATGTCAAGAACAAGTCTGGCGATAAGCTTGGCCCTCGATCTGACAAATGCATCTTTGTAGGTTACCCTAAGGAAACACGTGGCTATTAATTCCACAACCATCACGAGAACAAAGTGTTTGGCTCGTGAGGCTGTCCTTCTAGAAAAAGAGTTTATTTCTAGAAGACAGAGTGGGAGAAAATTTGAACTTGAATAAGTTCAAGAGCTACAAACTGAGGAGACGATACAGGAAGACGTTCCTTCATCATATATCTCTATGATTGTTCCTGAGCCTAGGAGGTTAGGTAGGGTAAGTCGTCAACCTGATAGATATCTAGGAGTTATCGACGAGGATGGTGATTATGAAGTGTTACTTTTAGAAAGTGACGAACCTAAAACCTACAAAGTGGCTATTACTAGTTCTAACTCTAAGCTATGGATTGAAGCCATGCAATCCGAAATGGATTCTATGTACGATAATCAGGTATGGGACCTGGTTGACTTACCTAAAGATGTTCGACCTCTTCAGTGTAAGTGGATCTTTAAGATCAAAATCGGCATGGATGGACATAAAGATGTCTACAAAGCTAGATTAGTGGCAAAAGGTTTCACCCAGGTTCATGGTTTACACTATGACGATACCTTTGCACCAGTTGCTATTCTTAGATCTGTTCTGATCATGTTAACAATTGTTGTATTTCATGATTATGAAACATGGCAAATGGATGTCAAGACCGCCTTCCTGAATGGGTTTCTGGAAGAGGAAGTGTATATGACATAACCTGAAGGTTTTGTAGATCCTAAAAACCCTAACAAAGTATGCAAACTTAAGAGATCCATATATGGTCTTAAGCAAGCATCAAAGAATTTGAATCATCGATTTAATCATGTAATTAAACAGAATGGATTTTCTCGAAGTGTCGAAGAACCATGTTTGTACATGAAGTTTAGTGGGATCAAGGTTGTTTTCTTAGTTTTGTATGTGGACGACATACTACTCATTGGGAATGATGTATCTATGCTTACTTCAGTGAAAGAGTGGTTGGGAATACACTTCCAAATGAAAGATTTGGGAGAAGCTCAGCGTATCTTGGGTATCCGTATATATAGAGATAGATCTAAAAGGATATTAGCTTTGAGTCAAGAAGCTTATCTCGATAAGATTCTTGACCGATTCAATATAAAAAACTCTAAGAGAGGTTTTCTACCCATAGGTAGTGGGATAACATTGACTAAGTCACAGTGTCCTACTGAACCTAAGGATATTGAACGTATGAAATCGATTCCTTATGCTTCCGCTGTCGGATCGATCATGTATGCTATGATGTGCACACGTCCTGACGCCTCTTATGCATTCAATATGACAAGTCGCTATCAGAATAATCCAGGTGAGAGTCACTGGATAGCCATCAAGAATATTCATAAGTACTTAAGAAGGACTAAAGATTCATTCTTGGTGTTTGGAGGAGAAACTGAATTACGTGTAAAAGGTTACACGGATGTTAGTTTCCAAATGGATAGGGATGATATGAAATCCCAGGCTGGTTTTGTATTTTTTATAAATGGGGGAGCGGTTTGCTGGAGAAGTTTTAAGGAGTCTGTGACTGCTGATTCTACAACGGAAGTTGAGTACATTGCAGCATCTGAAGCTGCTAAAGAAGCTGTTTGGATTAGCCAATTTTCGGAGGGACTAAGAGTAGTTTTTGTCTGCTGAGGATCCTATCACTGTTTATTGTGATAACAGCGGGGCAATTTTTCAAGCAAATGAGCCCAAGTCTAGTAACAAATCTAGACATGTACATAGGAAATATCATGTAATTAAAGATTTCATTGAAAGGCTGAAAATAACAGTTTGTAAGGTTGAGACAGATGATAATGTTACTGATCCTTTAACCAAGTCATTGTCTCAAGCTAAGCATGATAGTCATGTAGTTTGTATGGGTTTGAGACGAATGCCATAGCTGTTGTAAATTATGCGATATGTAATGATTAAGATATATTATTTATTATTTCATATATGATAATTGCATTTATCGTTTAACTCTTATCTTCAGTTTTATTTGAAGTTATATACTTTGTTTTGTCCAAATAGGTTTTAGTGACAACGTCGAACCCTATTAAAGTGAACTGGATTAACATTGTATTTTGTCCCTAGTTACTTAATGAGGTGACGTCTCGGAGTGGCTAGATTGTAGGGCGATTGATGACAAGTTCGACTGTCATATGGCTATAGAGATTGCAGGTCAATTACATAGGCAGAATGTAGAGACATTTTGTCGGGCAGTGACCATTTATAGAATCCTTATGTTGCCTGGTCGTGGCAAGGATTTCTAATTATTCCTTCGAGTCAATTCTTTAGACTTGCGACTATTTGTCTAATTTGGAGCAGTTTTCTGGTGGCTTTGGTTTTTGCTTTATGTCGCACAGTAAAAGGAGGCCAATTGGCATCTACTGGGTCATTGTGATCTGTATCGAACGAAAAAAAGAGGTCTATAGGATTGTCCACCCATGTCATTTTTATCTCAAGGCCACTCGAGGAGAGGTGACTGGAAATGCGTGGCCACGCAAGGATGATATCTATAGTAGATTATGTAACACCCCCATATTCCAAGTGCCTTACCAGGACCACTTAAAACATGGGAATGCTACCATCTCGGTTACCCGAGGCAATGAATATCAAATAGACCATAGAGAAACATACTTTAATAAATAAGTTTAAAGTGATACAAGTTCAAATCCCAAAACTGATAAAGTAAAATACAACTGTTTCTCAAACTGCAAATCCAAATGAAATAAACTAAGTTCATGACACAGCGGAAGACTCTACTAACTCATGTGATAACTCCATCCCAGCTATCCCTCGCGTAAGCCATCTCATACATTCTTAATAACTGCTCACCATCCCCGAATGGATCACCACAGTTTTTAAAACAATTAAACGGGGTCAGTACTGATTACACAAAACAACACAACTGCAATAAAAGCAACACTATAATCCAATCTAGCCAAACCAATCTCCATCATATCACCACACACCCGACTACACACTAAAGTGTGTAGTCCTGCCAGAATACTCATCGCAACAAGTATTCCACACCGCCAGTGGGGGACCGCACCCGTTCCCACCTAAGCCCCGCTCATATCATCTGAGCGATAAACCCAAGTTCCTAAATGTGCACATCCCTTCTGTGGCAGGTTCCACATAAGGCAAATCAAGGGCGTGAAGCCACTCCCGCAAGCGACTCCACTCAGCCGAGGACGCACCTCGCAAACCACAGAAAATTATACGACAATCACAATATACTATCAACAATCACCAATTTCAAATCCAATACCAATATGATATACAATAACAACAACAATCGATTACCAACAATGCCATGTAAATAATATTGAGCAGGGAAACCCTACCTGGAATAGCAATCACACGATCGTCAAACAGCTAATCAAAACCTTTCTTCTACGAATCCTCCTCCTATAACACATAATCACATAATTACCACCTAATCATCATAATACACCCAAAACCTCCAAATCTACCCAATTAGAGTTTTAAACAAACTTACTAAATCATTATAAAAATTATACGAGAACCTTACCCTCGACACAACGATCACAACGGCATAAAGAACAAGACAATCCGACGATCCTAGCCTTGGGATTTGCTAATAATGCGATGAATGCGAACTACGTAAATCTTTTCTTTTCTTTGAAAGGTTTTAGAAGGTTAAAAAGTGATTAAGCAAAGTGACGGAAGCCCTTTTATATTAATCTCGCATTATTAACAAAACCCGGCTAAACAACCCGTAATACGCACTTACTCGATCGAGTAAGTGACTTACTCGATCGAGTACCCATCAGGTCAGGTAGTGTAGTGCGTAAAAACATACTTACTCGACAGAGTAAGCCCCACTCGATAGAGTACCGACACACATAGAAAACCGTAGTATTACAGTCTTCCCTCCTTAACAAGAACTTCGTCCCCGAAGTTCAACTCATACACAAAAACAAAACATACTATCTCCCCACCTACACAACAACATTGCAAAAACTCAAAACAAAACTCCCAACCAACACTCAAACCGACTCAAAGCAACTACTAGCTGTACTAAAACCAACATAAAGCATGCAAAACCTTATGCGACCATCTCCTACCCCCCTAAAAGAAACATGGTTACGTCCACGTAACCACACATACCTGATCAAAAAGACACGGATACCACTCCCTCATAGCCTCCTCCACCTCCCAAGTATCCTCCTCCACCTCTATGGTTAGACCAAAGAACCTTAAGCAACACCGTTTCCCCATGTCTAGTTATCCGAACCTTGCGATCAAGAATCTGTTTTGGCACCTCAAGATAAGATAAAGACTCATCGAACTCTATGTTCTCTACCTCTAACACATGAGAAGGGTCGCTCACATACTTCCGCAACTGAGACATATGAAACACGTTATGCACTCTATCCAAAGCTGCTGGCAATGCTAACCGGTAAGCAACCTCACCCACTCGATCCAAAATACCATATGGTCCGATAAACTTTTGGCTCAGCTTCCCTTTCTTACCAAATCTCATGACTCCACGTATAGGAGACACTTTCAAAAGAACCTTGTCCCCAACCAGAAACTCTATGTCACGACGATGTAAATCAGCATAACTCTTTTGCCGATCCTGTGCCGCTTTCATCTTTTGTCTGTTCAGCTTAGCATGTTCTACCATGTCTTGTACCATCTGTGGTCCTAAAACCACTGCCTCAGCTCTATCATCCCAGCAAATTGGACTCCTACACCTCCTCTCATACAAAGCCTCAAATGGTGCCATACCAATACTCGTGTGATAGTTGTTGTTATAAGAAAACTCAATCAGATCCAATCTCACCTCCCAGCTACCACCAAAATCCATAACACAAGCTCGCAACATATCCTCCAAAGTCTTGATGGTCCTTTCTGTCTGTCCATCTGTCGCAGGATGAAATGTAGTACTCATCTTCAAAGTAGTTCCCATCAACTCCTAAAACTCTTTCCAAAACCGTGATATGAACCTCGCATCTCTATCTGACACTATATCCTTAGGCACCCCATGCAAACGAACCACATGCTTTCTATACGCCAAAGCTAACATTATCTTGGTCCAAGTATCTTTAATCAGCACAAAGTGAGCTGACTTAGTCAAATGATCAACTATTACCCATATCATATTGTTACCCTGTTGACTCCTTGGCTAACCTACTATAAAATCCATAGAGATAGACTCCCATTTCCACTCAGGTACCTCAAGAGACTTAATCTTACCTTGTGGTCGTCGCTGCTCTCCCTTAACCCTCTGACAAGTCAAACAACGAGCCACAAACTCAGCTGTTTCCTTCTTCATCCCAGGCGACCAGAAAGTCTTCTTCAAATCTTTATATAACTTGTCACCGCCAGGATGTACCGAATATGGTGTGCAATGAGCCTCAGTCATGATCATCTTTTTTAACTCCTCATCACTAGGAACACACCATCTCCCATCAAATCTCACACTATCGTCTGTATGAATAGAGAACCGAGACAATGTCCCTTTCTCTACTCCAGCTCTCCACTCCTCGATCTTAGGATCCAAAACCTGTTTCATGCGAATATCATCATAAAGATCTGGCTCCACTATCAAGTCCCCTCTAGCATCCCCTTTCTGTATCATATGTATCCTCATATTCCCCACCTCATCTCTCAACCTCATCAAAGACATAGTTGTGCACAGAGAATGCAGACTCTTCCTGCTCAATGCATCTGCAAACACGTTTACCTTCCCTTCATGGTATATAATATCCATGTCATAATCCCCAATCAGCTCTATCCACCTCCTCTGTCTCATGTTCAACTCCTTTTGAGTGAAGATTTACTTTAGACTCTTGTGATCTGAAAACACCTTAAAGGTCGCCCCATAAAGATAGTGCCTCCAAATTTTGAGAGCAAATACAATTGCACCCAACTCCAGATCATGTGTCGGGTAGTTCTCCTCATAAGGCTTCAATTGCCTAGAAGCATAAGCAATTAATTTCCCGTTCTGCATCAACACACATCCCAAACCATTCTTTGAAGCATCTGTACATACCTCAAAGTTCTCACACCCTTCAGGTAATGCTAAGACTGGAGCTGTGGTCAAATGCTCCTTTAATGTTTGGAACGCCGTCTCACAACTTTCATCCCAACGAAACATGTTCTCTTTCCTCATCAATGCTGTCATAGATCTGGCTAACTTGGAAAAAGCTTTCACAAACCGACGATAGTACTGTGGACATGGGCAACGCCGCGGCGCGCGCGGAGGCGCTTGGGACAAACGTTACATTTGTAGAGTCGCCACTAATTTTTATGGGAAATTGGAACCGTTCGAATTCCTCGTGCCATGTCAAGACACAAAGCAGTGACATGAACACTAAGAACTCGTTACCCTTAGCATTCTATGTCTAGAATGACTCTCGTGGATGCCAATGAACACGGATGTTCACAGAGATCTGGAGTAAGGGGTTAGGGTACGTATTAGGAAGCTCTTTAATCGAACACCTAATCTCGCCCGCCTCGATAGTGGCCTCTACTAATGATTAGGGAAATCGTTTATAGTTGATATGTCGTCGATTATATGCATGCAATGCAACATCCAACGTTTTAGTCCTAGCATGTGAGATTAGACTAAGTCGGTTAACAAAGAATTTAGTAATTAATTATGTCGAAGTTAGAATTTATATTAATTACATGTGAAAAAGCTAGATAAAAGAACAAAATATAATTTACAACTGAATGTACATCATATAAATGCCAAAGACGGGATTTAGGAATGAATTAAAAAGAAAAGGAAATTTAAAAGAAAAGGAAATAAATAGAAAAAGGAAATAAAAGAAAAGGAAATTTTGAAGGAATAAGGAAATAAAAGAAAAGGAAATAAAAGAAAAGGAAAATTGAAAAATAAGGAAAATTGAAAAATAAGGAAAATTTGAAAAATTTGAAAAATAAGGAAAATTGGTAAATAAGGAAATCAATTAAAACTGACAAAAATAAATTAAAAGATTTAAAATATAGCTAAATAGGTGATAATACGAATAATAGTCGATTAATAAATACACTATGTCAAAATGGGAATGAGTTCAGGGGCAGAAGCCAGCCTAGAACAGGCGCATCAATAGGTGCATCCTCTAGAAGAGGCGCATCACCCACTGCGTTTGTTCCAGGATGGGTTCTGACTGTAAAAGTCAGGCTCGGTTGGCTACGTTGTTACGGTTGATTGATTATAAAAAATGATTTTATATGTTAATGATTACACCCGAAAGATAAATATTAAGAATGAATTTTATGTACAAAAACCGTCTCAAACCAATTAATATTGATTACTAATGATTATAAGACGAATTAAACGGATTTGAAAGGTTAAAGGTTGAGTTTAAAAAATAAACAGAAACTTTAATGTACAAAAAATGAGTTTAAGAGACCAAGTATTAATTACCGAGTCACTAAAACCCAGATTTGAGTATGAGACAGAATAAACGAACCAATATGAAGAATTAACGATTTAAACCGACTGAAGAAGAAAAGGATTAAGAAAAAATAAATTGACGGATAAAATAATTTGATGAAAGGTAATTAAAAGATGTAGGTTGAAAGAAAAGAAAAGAATTGAAAAAAGAAAGAAGGAGAAAAGAACGAATCCGAGGGGAAGAAGAAACAGAGCAGCTGAAAGCAGCCTCTGGAAGAGGCGCCGCAGAAACTGCGATCCTTCCAGAAGGCGCAGCAGACACTGCATTTCTTCAACTCGTCAGATCTGAACAGTTTTGACGAAATATGGTTTGCAACGTGTGTTTTAACAAATTATCGTCTTGGCATTAATATGATGTAAACTCGTAAAATAAAATACAACAATAATATAAACAAGATTAAAAGATGGGATTTTACACCCTCAGACTTAACTAAATCGGCTTTTAATGGTAACTCGACTCGATCTATGCAAATATGAAAGTGCCCTTGAAAAAGGAATTAAAAAGATTGATTAATTGATTGTGTAGTGGTCAAATGGGTCGGTCATGCAAACGTGACTGGTACTCAGAATGATCTGAGCTTACGTGGTCGATTGATCAAGTACGTAGGCGTCAAAAGCTTAGATCAAGGTCTAGAATGCAAAGAGAGAAGAGAAGGGCGGACACTCGCGTGAAAAATATGGAAACCGGAGGTCTCTATTTATACTAAACAAAGTGAAGAGTTTTGGAATGACTCAAACTTTGGAAAGAAATCACGGAAAAATTCTTTAAACAGCGAAAACAGGCTGGACAAGAGGCGCATCAGCTGCTGCGATCCTTCCAAGAGGCGCAACACCTGCTCTGTCATTTCCCCAGAGGTTTCCTCCTGCAGAAGAAAGATTTCCGCGTTTCTATTATGGAATTGCGGTAGATCTATACTTCCTTATTCCTTAAAATATGATATACGGGATATATTTTACCAAAAGATATAAATTTAATTTATGGAACAAATATCCGGAATACTCTAGAACGTTCCGGAATACTCTAGAACGTTCTGACTCGGCATTTTAAACGGTTTCTTAGAAAATGAAGCGGTTTTTGACCCGGACTCCAAATGAATTCTAATTATTGTCAAAACGACTGTATCGGCGCGTAGAGGACGACAAAGGGGTAGACATGAGTGTTTGAGCTATCACTTGATGATAAAATTACGAACTATCATAAATCGTTCCGCGTACCAAACATGCCGCCCAAGCATCACTGGGTGGTTGGCGGGAGGTGTAGAAACGAGGTATCTACAAGTACCCTGCCAAACCCAAGAAACTCCTGATCTCTGCCACATTCTTCGGTGCTTCCCACCGAGTAACTGCCTCTATCTTTGCCGGATCCACATCTAGACCCTTCTTTGAAATCACATGCCCCAGAAAAGCAACTTCCTCGAGCCAAAACTCACACTTAGACAACTTTGCATACAACTGATTGTCTCACAAAGTCTGCAACTGATACCGTCGTAGAGTACCAAAGATAAATTTATATTCCAAACTACTACTATAGCTAGTGGCAATCAGGGTCGAACCACAGAGAGGCGATGCAATTATTAGTTGTCTAATTTTAGTCTTAAAGTAACAATTTAGGGGTGTTTGATTTGAATAATCTATAACTAAATGCAACAAAGCTAAGACAAATAAACGAGATAGTAAAAGAAGTAAATCAAATATTAAAAGGGTACTAAAATGGTCGGTTCACTATAGTTTCGGCGGCAGTATCCTAGGTAGGTCTAAAACAATCACGTGAGACGAGAAAATAAGAAGTCCTCTCGGTCCATTCTTAACAGGTAGCATCTTTCGATCTGGCTACGGGTCCCTAATATCACTAATGCTAACTTACGTCTTGAAAAGTGACTTAAATGCCTAAATTAACTTATCTTTCGATCAGTAATCTAGTCGTCTTAATTAGATAGTCTATTTCCCTCCACATCTTTCGATCTTATTGGGTCGGTCAATTCCAAAACATTCAACTAGTCGCGTGCACTCGATTCGTCAAATATAATAATTAAATTAATTAAAACGAAGGTAATCTCACGTGGCCGGTCGATCGACCTGATAGGCCGGTCGATCGACCACGGCGCGATTTCAGGTCATACTATTCTAATGCCGCCTACTCTACAGATTCCCTACATCCTAGCACAGGGTATTTAGCTACTCATGATTATGACAAAAACAACAATAAGATTAACGAATAAAGATACTGAATTCATGATTAAATTAACTAAACAAGCAAATAACATGAAACGATAATTGGCTTTGGGAATACTACTCTAGCAATTTCTAATCTATGAACGAAATTAAAGCAGCGAATACTGAATAATAGAACAGAGAAATACCGTATGAAACAGGAAGGAAAGATCAAAACCGGATGCGGAAAATAAACTTTTATTGACGGAAAAATATTCTAAGCTAATGTATGAACCCTAATAAATTTTGATGATGAAAGACTTCCTTCCAACTTGATGATAACAGGTTACGTTATATAGGAATATAACGTAACACTTATTCCTAAACCTAATATACAATGGGCTTCTAACTTCTCGATCTTTTTACTTGCGTCAGATTTATCGGTGTGGTCGATCAACCAAGGCAGCCGGTCGATCGACTGATACGGGCTGAACAGTAGCTTCTGTAACTCGTGCTCTGGTCGATCGACCATGAAGACCAGTCGATCGACTGGACTAACTGGTACTTGGCTCCAAAAGCTTCGTGAATTCATCTTTCGGGCTCGATACGCGCACCAAGTTCGTTTCTTAAGTGAACACTTCACGTCAAATGCAATGCCTAGTACTCGGGGACGGATTTAGCTCGATATCTACTCATTTCCACAATAATCTGCAATATTACAAGAAAATACGAAAGTAGACGAAAATGGGGAAAATGGTAGCTTAAACTACATAAATGAGCTCTGAAATGCGTGTAAAATAGGGTGTAAAACATCATATAAAAGACACGCATCAAACTTCCCCAAACCAAACTCTTGCTTGTCCCCAAGCAAGAACTAGACTCGATCCTAAAACCTAATGGAACGAGTTCAATCTCAGAGCGAAATGCAAACCGAATATCCTAAACCAATTTAATGCATCAACTATCAATCAATTAGTAATATGAATCATGCAAACGAGTTATGTAGTCGTTAAAAACTGCTGAACCGTCGACCTTGCAAGACCTTTAAAATTGGACTCTCACGGGTCGCTCATATCACTCAATGAATACGGGTGAGTATATGTAAAAGATAGAAAGAAGTAATATTGTAATGACTCTCACCTAACTACGACCTATAAGATCATGCCTGTAATCTAATATGAAAATGATCTCTACAACCGTACATATGCATTCCAACCAAACAAATGACCATGACACATGCCGAGGTAAATATGGATATGTGAGGTAATGGGTAAGAAGAGACAAAACATTTATGGGAATGTGGAGGTATAGGTGATCAAACTAGTACCTAAACAAAACCATATTAAAACATCCAACTTCTTGCTCAAAATCAACAATAAAACGGGTGCTAATTATCAAGCACAAATCTCGCAATCTCCATAATAATTAATCAACTCCCCATAAGATACAAATGCAACATGAGAGCAAAAATCGCCATTTAAATAAAGACTTTGAATTATGCGATTTGATTTTTTCTTTTTTTTTCCCGGGCTTCAGTCGATCGACCGCCCTCTACAGTACAGCTCGCGTTTCTTTTTTTTCCTCTTTTTTTTGTTTTCTTCTATTTTTTTCTATTTTTTTCTTTCTTTCCTTCCTTTTTTCATCTCTCCAACATCATCTCAAAATGAGCATTAGCTACCAAAAACAAAGTAACAATCCCAAGAACATAAACTACTAGCTTGACAAGGGCAGGCTAAGTTTAGGATGTAGTTAACGGGACAAAAAGGCTATTTTTGGCAGTGTGGAGCTTATGGGCAAAATGAATAAAGGAAACCTCTTCCACATGTGTCAACAAACCACAAACCGAATGCATACAGGTATTAAGCAGATTAAGTTCATATTTATGCAAATTAATGTAACATGTCTCACAAGGAATAACTACTCACAATCCTAGATAAACTGGTCATGAACGTCACCAGTTATAGGCTCTAAAACTCAGAAAATGATGTAGTTTGCCAAAAATCAAAGTCAAGTCTCAAGTCCAGCAAAATATTTAACGAAAACTCGTAGACTATGCATATATGATTCTACTAATAACATGTCAATTAAGCAAGGCTTAGGCATAAACAGCTGAAAATGCAATGTCATCATTGAAATACTACCGTTCCGACTCGACCTACATGCTAAAATAAACGTGCATTTTTTGAAGTTTTTGAAATTTTTCAATTTTTTTGGATTTTTCTGTATATATAAGAGAAATGAAATAAACAATGCAAACTGAAATGCAATAAACGTGAAACAGAAATGCAATAAAACATATGAATGCGACGCAAAACCCTTCCCCAAACCAAATCACACAATGTCCCCATTGTGAAAAATCATATAATGAAATAAAAGGGAAACGAGAATGTGCGAAAAATTAACTAAAAGGACATGAAATGGGACTCGAAAACTCACAAGATTTTATGCGCAGCAAAAGGAAACCTCCCCAAACCAGCGTGAGCTAGGAGGTTTTAGTAGCCAGCAGTGCTACCATAGGTACCTGAAAAGACAAACAAAAGTACCGTGCGTAAATCCGAGAAAACAATTTATTTAAACGCAAAATTATGTGTAAAATAAAGAAACGGAAGAAAACAGAAATGAGTCGGAGAATAAAGTGGAGAAAAGACTCCCTAAATTCCGCAAATCGATCAAACACAGCAGGGGAATGATCGAAAACAGGTACAACAGCGAACATGGTCGATCGACCACATCACCCAGTCGATCGACCAGAGTGAACAGGAATAGAAGCTCCTGGAATTCGCAGCTCAGTCGATCGACCATAGGAAAACCTGCTGTAACTTCTGATTTTCTTCGAATTGGCTCAATAAATTGAGCCAATATGGTCTATCAACCTGCAAATACACATAATAACGCGCCCAAAATTGCGCAAAACCCAAAGTAACAATCTAGAGTATTTAAAATCCTAAGCAAACTTATTAAAATGCAAAGTCTCGCGCACACAAAAGCAATTAAAAGAGTCTAAGAAAGCAATAAAATGAATGTTTTTGAAAAAGTCTTAATCAACTAATAGTTGATCAAGAACGGCCACGGAATGGCCCACTTGCTCGGCTTCTGGCTACAAGAGGTAGCCTCTACAGTGCTCATCTCTTCAGCTGCACTCCTATCAACTTCAACATCCGCAGAACTCAATGGATCAACAGCTTCAACGTCTTCCCAAGCAATGACCTCTTCTGGCTCATCAAAATCCAAGTCGGACTCCGTCACTTTGACTGGCTCCTCATCAGGCTCCTCATCTGTGCCATAGCTAAGACATCCTAGGCCGCCTCTTTGAATGATTGGCTCCTTCACAGCTGGAGCAACGTGCGGCTCTTCCTTCCCCAAACCAGCTCCTGCAATATCCAAAACAGAAGAATCCTCCTCCAATTTGCTCCCAATCTGGGGCGGAGGTGTTACAGCAGAAATAGGCATAGAGGTAGGCATGTTAGAAAGTACAAAATAAGATTTCTTTTCAGAAACCGTATTACAAGTGACTGGCCACATGGGGTCTTTCTTCTTAGCTGTCTGGGCAAAAACAATGGAATGTTTCCCTACCTTAAAAGTCAATGTCCCTGAGCCAACATCTATAACTGCACCAGCAGTGTGCATAAATGGTCTACCCAAAATGATAGGTATGTGAGCATCCTCGGGCATATCTAACACAACGAAATCAACAGGGAAAAAGAACTTTCCTATTTGCACGGGAATGTCCTCTAAGACTCCTATAGGCTGGACCGCGGAACGATCAGCCATCTGTACAGTCATGTTGGTAACTGCAAACCTAGTCAATTTCAACTTCCTAGCAAGACTAAGAGGCATGAAACTAATACTGGCTCCTAGGTCACATAATGCCTTCTCACTAGAAAAGGTGTCAATACTACATGGGACTGAAAAACTACCTGGGTCTTCTAGCTTATGAGGTGCAGTATGGGTCAGATAAGAACATGACTCCTCAGTGAGTGCGACAGATTGCACAGTCTCAAGTGACTTCTTTTTAGACAAAAGTTGCTTCACAAATTTCATGTAAGCAGGCACTTGATGAACTAATTCAAGAAAAGGAACTTGTACGTTTAAGCTACGAATAACATTTTCAAATTTGTTAAACGATACCTGTTCCTTTGTCGGCACCAATCTTTCCAGATAAGGGGCTGTAAGAAGTAACTTAGCCCTCTCCTCTAGGTCTCTCATGCCGGCATCGGTGGACTTAGGCTGAAAATACACTACCTTCTCCTTGTTGAAGCTCGAACCCTCTTCAGACCGTCTCAAAAATGAGCCATTAATCGTCATCGGGTCATACTTTGGAACCGGAACTAACCCATCAGCATTTGGGTCTTGCCTCAATATTTTCGGAGTCGTCGTACCCCGAAATAAGTGGTCCCTCAAGTTATTTGGCATTGGAGGACGAAAAGATTCATGATTAGCAGCGCTGTCAGTCGATCGACCATGTATGTCAGTCGATCGATCGACTTCTGCGAACCGAAGCTTTATTGTTTTCGATTGATCGATCGACCGGGTATGTCAGTCGATCGACTGACATACCTGCTGATCGTCTTTTTCTTGATATTGTTCGTTACAGCTTTCTTCTTACTTGGTTCCGCCTCATCTTTTCCAGTAGCTTCCTCGACCATAGCGGGCCCATCAAGGGTAAACCCACTCCTCAAAGTAATAGCATTTAGGGTCTCTTTTTTATCCGGCTGCGACGGTAAATACCCCGGAGCTCGAGTTGCATTCTTGCTAGCCAATTGAGCAATTTGGCTCTCCAACATTTTCATCCCGGCCTCTCTAGCTTGAGACTCTTTCAGCAACAAATTTTTCAATTCGGCAAAATCGGAGCCTTGGGACTGCTGCTGCTGCTGCTGCTGGGGCACATACGAAGGCTTTTGGAACTGTTGTTGCTGCTTATGAAGGGGCACATAATTCTGCTGCTGCTGCTGTGGGGGTGGAGTCGGATTTTGAACATTTTGGCTACTCCACCTCAAGTTTGGATGGAAATTCGGCTCAAAATAAGTGTTTGTCTGCCTATAATGTTGAAAGGCAGCACAAGACTCATAGGGATTAGGACAAAAATCTGAAACATGTCCCTCAGCTCCACATCTTTTGCAGACGAAAGGACCGTCTAACACAGCATTCACTTGATAAATCCCTCCTTTTGAAGCTGCTCCCAACTCGTACTTATGAAATCTCGCTGTAAGAGCCTCTAATGCAGCTACAGAAGGGGATTCAGCAGCTCTCCTTTGATTTCCCCTGGAATTTCCATACTCAGCTTTATGGGTGGCCAAATCATCAATAATTTTCCACCCCTTAGTTTCACCAACATTCTCCTGGAATCTGCCATTAGCTGCCGCATCCAGGATAGCCCTCTGATCGTCATAAAGCCCATTATAAAATTGATTGCATAGGCTCCATTTCTCGAACCCATGGTGCGGAATAGTTTGCACCAGCTTCTTAAAACGGACCCACGCCTCATGAAAATTCTCATCAGGACCCTGTTTAAAGCTCGTGATCTGAGCTCTAATGGCATTGGTCTTCGAGGTAGAGAAATATTTCTTGTAGAATGCTAGGGCTAGCGACTTCCAATTAGTGATCTCGTTAGCAGCTCGATCCAGATCTCGGTACCATTCCCTTGCGGCATCACGAAGCGAGAATATGAACATAGTCTCCTTCACCTGGTCCTGGGTCACACCGGTTGGTGGGGGTATGGAACAGCAGTAGTCAATGAACGTCTCCATATGTTTGGTGGCATCTTCATTTGCAGCTCCCCCAAATTGGTTCCTCTCAACCAAGTTGATATAAGACGGTTTCGGCTCGAATTTTCTATCCGTCCCTGGTAATGCGAATCCCTTATAGAGATTCTCACCGTCGGCTCGAGTGATCAAGGCTATACTTGCTTCTTCACCATGTCCGGAGATGTGACGGTCTCACCAAGAAGTGGAAACAGGAGATGAAGGTGGATCCTCCTCAAATAAAGCGTTCTCGTAGTAACTGGACAGAGTACTCAGCTCTTCCTCTGTCGGCAATACCCTAGATGATCGTCTCAACTCACGCAAAGTCTTCTCAATCTCAGGATTGAACGGTAGTAATTCACCACCATGTGACCTGCGCATAAGAGGAAACTACAAGTAGAATATGAGAACAGTTTAAGGAACAGATGTCCCTTAAACTGAGAAAAGACTAAAATAAAAACAACTAAAAATTTAAACAATTGCTTCCCCGCCAACGACACCAAAATTTGATACTGTCGTAGAGTACCAAAGATAAATTTATATTCCAAACTACTACTATAGCTAGTGGCAGTCAGGGTCAAACCACAGAGAGGCGATGCAATTATTAGTTGTCTAATTTTAGTCTTAAAGTAACAATTGAGGGGGTGTTTGATTTGAATAATCTATAACTAAATGCAACAAAGCTAAGACAAATAAACGAGATAGTAAAAGAAGTAAATCAAATATTAAAAGGGTACTAAGATGGTCGGTTCGCTGTAGTTTCGGCGGCAGTATCCTAGTTAGGTCTAAAACAATCACGTGAGACGGGAAAATAAGATGTCCTCTCGGTCCATTCTTAACAGGTAGCATCTTTCGATCTAGCTACGGGTCCCTAATATCACTAATGCTAACTTTCGTCCTGAAAAGTGACTTAAATGCCTAAATTAACTTATCTTTCGATCTCATTAATCTAGTCGTCTTAATTAGGTAGTCTATTTCCCTCCCCTATCTTTCGATCTTATTGGGTCGGTCAATTCCTAAACATTCAACTAGTCGGGCGCACTCGATTCGTCAAATATAACAATTAAATTAATTAAAACGAAGGTAATCTCACGTGGCCGGTCGATCGACCATGGCGCGATTTCAGGTCATACTATTCTAATGCCGCCTACTATTTAGATTCCCTACATCCTAGCACAGGGTATTTAGCTACGCATGATTATGACAAAAACAACAATAAGATTAACGAATAAAGATACTGAATTAATGATTAAATTAACTAAACAAGCAAATAACATGAAACGATAATTGGCTTTGGGAATACTACTCTAGCAATTTCTAATCTATGAACGAAATTAAAGCAGCGAATACTGAATAATAGAACAGAGAAATACCGTATGAAACAGGAAGGAAAGATCAAAACCCGATGCGGAAAATAAACTTTTATTGACGGAAAAATATTCTAAGCTAATGTATGAACCCTAATAAATTTTGATGATGAAAGACTTCCTTCCAACTTGATGATAACAGGTTACGTTATATAGGAATATAACGTAACACTTATTCCTAAACCTAATATACAATGGGCTTCTAACTTCTCGATCTTTTAACTTGCGTCAGATTTATCGGTGTGGTCGATCGACCAAGGCAAATGGTCGATCGATCGATACGCGCCGAACAAAGAGCTTCAGAACTCATGCTCTGGTCGATCGACCATGAAGACCAGTCGATCGACTGGAGTAACTAGTACTTGGCTCCAAAAGCTTCGTGAATTCATCTTTCGGGCCTCGATACGCGCACCAAGTTCGTTTCTTAAGTGAACACTTCACGTCAAATGCAATGCCTAGTACTCGGGGACGGATTTAGCTCGATATCAACTCATTTCCACAATAATCTGCAATATTACAAGAAAATATAAAAGTAGACGAAAATGGGGAAAATGGTAGCTTAAACTACATAAATGAGCTCTGAAATGCGTGTAAAATAGGGTGTAAAAAATCATATAAAAGACACGCATCAGCAACACTAACCTTAAATGCTCCTCATGCTCCTCCTTAGTCTTAGAATAGACTAAGATATCATTGATAAAACCACAACAAACCGATCCAAAAACTGACTGAAGACCCGATTCATCAAATCCATAAACACTGCAGGTGCATTAGATAACCCAAACGGCATCACAACATACTCATAGTGACCATATCTTGATGTAAAAGCTGTCTTTGGTATGTCCTCATCCCGAATCTTTACCTAATGATAACCCGACCTCAAATCAATCTTAGAAAAGACTGCTGCCCCGTTCAACTGATCAGACAAATCATCTATCCTTGGTAAAGGATACCTGTTCTTCACGGTAACCCTGTTCAGCTCTCTGTAATCGATGCATAGCCTCAAACTCCCATCTTTCTTTTTCACAAACAGCACTGGTGCTCCCCACGGTGATACACTAGGTCTAATGTAACCCTTATCAATCAAATCATCCAGCTGTTTTTCAGCTCCTCCAACTCCTTATGACCCATGCGGTACGGGGCCTTAGAGATTGGTCCCATCCCTTGTTTCAACTCAACACTGAAATCTATCTCCCTCTTTGGTGGTAAACCTGGTATCTCCTCCGGAAAAACATCTGGAAACTCCCCCACCACTCGTATCTGATCAACTGTCAAACTCACCATACTATGGTCTCTCAGATGGCATAAGATTAACGGACACCCCTTCCTCGGATAAGACTTCAAGGCCACTGCTGCAATCAACTTGACTTTGGGTTTGACAACAAACCCACGATAAGACATACTAACTCCCTTAGGACCTCTCAAAGAGACTCTCTTTTGATGACAGTCTATTCTAGCTTTGTACTTACCCAACCAGTCCATACCCACTATCATCTCAAAACCATCCAAAGAAAACTCTAACAAGTCCACTGGTAAGTCTACCTGCCCAACTATCATACATACACCCTTATACAACCTCCCACAAGATATAGACTCACCCGATGGTATAAAAACTTCCTCTTTTACAGACTCAAACTCTCTCAAACCCAAAATCTTAGCATGACTCGATGATACAAAAGACTGTGACGCCCCCGAATCAAACAAAACAAAGGTAAAGACTCCATTAACAAGAAAAGTACCCGTGATTACTTGAGCATCATCCTCAGCTGCTTTCTTCTCCATCATGAACAACTTACCACTGGTCTTCTGTCCATCTCCCTGGACAGTACTAGCAGAAGTAGACGGCTTAGCAGCCGACCCTTGATTGTTGTTCGTCGCTGGTCTCTGATATGAATTACCGCCATTACAGTTAGCCCCACCATTATTGTTCTGACCACCCTGATTATTCCACGACCCAGCCGGCCTGTTACTAGCATAGCTCTGAGATGGACCCTGAGAGAAACTCCCATGTGATGGTCTCTGCAACCCCTGCCCATAGCACTGGTACACTCATGTCTCTTGTGGCCCACACCGCCACAGTTAAAGCAAGATAAACCCCAGCTACTACTACCACCACCACGGCCACGCCCATAAGAAGCTCCACCACTGAACCCCGACCCCGAAGAGTAAGCTCTCACCTGGTTATGGCCGCCCCTCTTGTAACTAGACTAACCACCACCCTTACTCTCAGCCTTCCTCTTTTCAGAAGCTCTCTCCCTGTTCTCCTTAGCCATCTCTACTAACCTCTCAGCTCTCTCAGCACGCTCATATACCTCCTTAACATCAGTAAGGACTCTTACCCGCAGCTTCTCCGTAATCTTAGGTGTCAAACCTTTCTCAAACCTCAATGCCAAGTTCTCCAGGTTCAGTCCCATATCCTTTTCATACCTAGACTTCTCGTTGAACTTGTGATAATACTCAGCCACTATCATATCAGAAGTCATCTTGAAGTGATCAAACTCCTCTCTCAACTTACTGTGACACCCCCATATACCAAGGAGCCTTAACAAGATCTTCCCGAGCATATAAGGGCATCACCATCTCGGTTGCCCGAGGACAGTAATAATCAAATGTGGATAAAAGAACAATTAAGTTACATTACAGTGATTAACAAACTAAGATATACAAAGATACAACTCGGACTACTATCAACTATGTGATCTACACTTCTGTCATAACTCGTGAAGGACTCATCCCGCCAAGTATCCAGCTATCATCCAAGACAGCACCTGCTAAGACTGACTGCTCACCATAAGGGATCACGGCAGACACAATAGAAACAAACAAGAAGACAAAACCACACAAGGTCAGTAACTGAAGAAACACCAACCACTCACATAACAATGCAGACACAACAGCACACACACCAGCCACATCTCCACCAATCAATCATCGTCACCGACTGTCTACTGGACCAGCCCTGCCATTGGGGGACTATAGCCGTTCCCACCTAAGCCCCGCTCATCATACCGAGCGATAACCCTGTCCCATTAATGTGCACATCCGCTCCCATGGCGGGTTCCACGGAGGGCGAAACTAGGGCGTGAAGCCACTCTCGCAAGTGACTCCACTCAGCCGAGGACGCACCTCGAGAACGAGAGACAAATAACACAACCAGCTGTACCACAACAACGACAACGAAATAACACAATACCAACCAACTTTCATAACCAAACCACCACACCGACACTACAGTAATCAAATCACATCAAAAGATACTCTAGACATTCAACAGTACTGAGTAGGCAAACCTACCTTTAGCGCACCGCAGCGACTCCACTTCCGATCACAAGATGTCAAACAACCACGCAACACACCTATACAAACAGTACAATCATCTATCACAACCACTACAACCCTAACTGAAACCAACAACGATAATGGTGATGATGATGATGATGACATACCTACAAATAGCATACCGGCGTCAAGACCGCTACCCGACACAAGCAACTCATCCCTATGGCACAAGCATCCTTAAAGGCTCCCATGGAAGAGGCTATGGTGAAGGGAAGAAGGAGAGACGACATTTAGGTTTAGGGAAGAGAGGCGGAAATGATTTGCGGTTTCTCAAAACACGATATATAAATCCTCGCTGTAAAAACGTTACTCGATCGAGTAACTAGCTTACTCGATCGAGTGGCACCTACTGTTGGAGTTTGTGTCCTCCACAAATTAGTGTGATAACATTTGTAAATCTCTTACAGGTTCACAAGGGTATACTTCGTATATTTAATCAGTTGATTAACGTTTACCTAATAACGGTTGGCTTGCTAGAAAGTTTGACGTTATTATCATACAGATGGCGGTAATCAACTGGTCCCTAAAGGTCACACCTATAGGATGTGTTTGAGAAATGTGGTTATAGAAATATAATCACATTGATGCCCAATATGACTAAATAGTTAGTCAATGTGTTGATGAGATAATTATTTAATGAAAATTAAATAATATTAGTTGAGACGAATTAACTGTCAATTCGTAAATTAAATATAATAAGTTACATTTAATTAAATCTATATAATGTTAGGTTGGACGAATTAATCTGTTAATTCGTAATTAAATATAATCAGTTATATTTAATATCAACAAGTTGAATGTGTCATAGTGGTAATAGTGAGGGTACACAAGCCAAGAGGTCATGGGTTCGATCCTCACAAGATGACAATTCAACACACTTTATATATTTTTGGAAAGACCAAAAATTAGGAGAATATACTCCTTATTTCGGTCAGTTTGGCCGAAATTAGGAAAGATTTTTCTTTCCTAATTGACTTCATAATTTCGGTCAGTATAAGAAAGAAAGGGAGAGAATTATTCTACCCTAATTCTTTTTCTTGACCTAGCCTCTCTCTCTCATCAGAAAAAACACAAAAAACCTAAATTTTACAGAAAATTTTGGATCGATTTCTAGCATAATCAAAGGGCATATCTCATATCGTCTTGGGTGCAACTGATAGGCGAATATCAATTTTGATATTGTTCTTAGGCCGTTTTTTCTAGGACCGAAGGTTATTTCTGAATCCTTTACTTTGTTTATGTATTTATTTTATGAATTGTAATCGTATTAATTAAATTTGTTATAATCCTTCATAATTAAGGGAAGTATACAGATGATTTCCCACACGTGGTATCAGAGCTAGGCCACGGATTTTAATTTTGATGATTTTCGTAAAATTGTATGTAAACAATGAGGAATTTCGAAAAGAGAAAAAAAAAAAATTTGTTTCGGCTGAAATTTTTTTTTTACCGTCTGTTTTTCTCGTTTTTTTCTCTTATTGTTGATGATTTATTTCCATTTGATTCATACAAATTATTGTTTTAATCAGTTAAGATGATAATAAAATGAATTTGTAGATATCTTGATTTAATTCGGATTAAATTAAATTGTTAATGGAATAATCATGTCGATGATACAAGAACTTGTTTTTGCTATATAGTTTTAGCATATAAGATTAATCATGTTCATTAATTCATTTGCTAAATCATGTTCTATATGGCAACTGTAAACATTTTCTTCATCGGGTTTGTTTTAGGGAAATTCTTGCCGCAAGTTTTTTTTGTGTGACGTCTGTTTTATTTTTTTTTGCCGTTGAGTTTTTTTTTTCCTGTTCGGGTACTGTTCACCGTGAACAGTGTTCATAAAAAAAAAAAAAAAAAAAAAAAACAAGTTTAAAAGTAAACAAAACGGGCTGTTTTGTTTTGTTGTTTTGCCGAAAAGAAAGAAAACAAAAGGATGGGCTGTTTTTTTTTTATTTGGGCCGTGAGCTAAAAAAAAAAAAAAAAAAAAAATTCTGTTTTTATTTTTTTCAGCCGAGATATAAAAAAAATGGATTTTGTTTTTTATTTTGGCCAATTAGTTATTGTGAATCGGTTCACAATTTAAAGATACCGAGTTATTTTAAAGCAGTTTAAAATTTTGACGGATAGAATTCATATTACAAGTTTAATATGGATTAAGAAAGAAATTAATGTGATTAATTGCGGAATTGTCACTTAATTTAATTTAAATATGTGGTTTGGATAAATTAATCAACATAATTAAGGAATTGTGTTATGTATGTTTAATTTATTTTTAGTTGATGCTTTTAATTTTGTTGAATGAATCGAATGAATGAATTTTATTTACGTATTTAATTTTGCAATCGGTTGTAATTTGTAATACTTAGTGTGGCCTTAGTCAAATTATGTTTTCGTAATGAAGGAAACATGATTTTTTATGTAATTATGAGATCTCGAATCTCCGTATTTTATTTTAGTTTTGGGTTTTGAAATTAGAATGTAATAAATAGGTCAATTATGTAATTTTTTTATTGTAATTTCAAAGAAGACTAAATATGGAGATTGGAGCTCACTCCCGCTACATGGATCAAGATAGAACATCAAGACAAGCTTCTCGGGTCCAAGGATGGATTCCAAACTTGTATTTATTGTCCATTTTGATAGGATAGGCCACACTAGGACTTTTACTGTTTTTTACGTTTTTTCATTCTTATTGCTTTTCATTCACATGTTAGTTTTATGCATCATATTCCGCCTAAAACCAAACCACCTACTACTAAAATGCATGAAAATTGTCTCATATAGGTTGTATGTTAGTTTTCATGGACATGCAGATGTCACAGTCTATAAGCCATCACCTTAGTTTATTCATTCTCGCATGCTAGATTATAGTTCACTTAAAATGAATTAAAATAAAGTTGATGGGATCTTCCTCTAAAACGGAAATTGAGATTAGTCTTTATAAGGGCAAACATCTATGAATCCCTTCTTCGTCGGTAGGCCTAATATGACCCCTTCTACGTTGGGTAAGTAGTTGTGTTGACTTAGTTTACCTCAACATCATAGTCCGAAGAGTTTCTCGTGATTATGATGGACTAAAGATAGAATTTACAGAAATTTATCGACCAAGAATTCTAACGGTAGAATTAGCTAAAAGGTTAGCTTATCAATTTACAGAGAATTGAGTCTTGGGATCATTTATATAATTCTTGAGGAAGGTCAATTGTATAAATGTTTTGAGCCTTCGCGTTATGACATTAGTTCATTAGACTTAAAATCAAAACGATGCACATGCTTATTATTTTATTCTTCTTTCACAGTATAGAACACGATTATTTAGGATAATACTGTTACAACAAATGGCTGGAAATAACGCAATCCCAATGCCTAGTGCCACACTAGATCGTTCGTCCTGGCTAAAAATGTTCATGGACCAAATGAATCAGTCCACGCGACTGAAGAATGATGGGTCCAACTTTACGGACTGGGAGGCGGCACTACGGAATGCTGCCATTGCTGACGGTAAGCTTAGGTATTTAACTGAGCCAATACAGGTCAACCCAGGCCCGAATGCAGGAGTCAACGAGTCACTCGCTTATAGTGATTTCGTTATGGAAGCGGGTGCGATAAAGAACGTACTCATCTTTGCAATGGAAACCAATTTGCAGAGACGTTTCATTGCCCAAGGTGCAAACAAGATTTTCACCACGCTCACTAACGAGTTCTCAAAGACACCGAGAATCGTTACATATGAGCATACCTGTCGCTTCTTTGATGCGAAACTCCAGAAGGGCCAACCGGTTAGCCCACACATTCTTCACATGATTGAGAATGTCGAGAAGCTGGAGGCACTGAATTGTAAAATCGGTGAGAGCATTGTCATTGACCGAATGCTTCATTCTCTTCACGATAGTTTTGCCCTTTTTAGGGCGAACTACTATATGAATGACTTGAAAAAGAGTCCTCATGAGCTACACTCCCTTCTCGTACATACCGAGAAGGATATGAAATTGAGTGGGAGCGTGAAGCAGGATGTTCTCACGATTTACAACAAAGGTAAAGGTAAGGGCAAGGCTCATGACGACCTAGCTGTAGGTAAGCCAAAGTTCAAGAAGCCAGGAAACGGTAAGAGTGCGCCTGGTGAGACTAGTGGCTCACAGGGCAAGACAAAGAGCAAGGGCGGTGACAATAAGTGCCACCATTGTCACAAGACTGGACATTGGAGGAGGAACTGTCCCGTGTACCGTGAGGACATAAAAGCAGGCCGCGTCGTTCCTGTTGGTATGTCATCTTATATTCATATGATAGAGATTAACCATGCAAGTTTCAGAACTTGGGTACTAGATACTGGTTATGGTTCTCATATGTGTAATAATTTGCGGGGCCTAAAGAACATCACACCTCTCGAAAAGGGTGATGTGGACCTGCGAGTCGGGAATGGAGCACCAGTTGCTGCAGTCTCGAAGGGAACATATGTAATCCAACTCTCTAGTGGTTTTGAGTTATTTTATATAACTGTTACTATGTACCCAGTTTGTCTAAGAATATTATTTCTATTTCCGTACTTGCTAAAGACGGTTTTGCATTTTCAATAAAGGATAATAGCTGTATTTTCTCTTTTAATGAAATGATTTATGGCAAAGCAGTTTCTATGAATGGAATTTACATCTTAGATCAAACCACGGAAATATTACACATGAATAATAAGAAATTAAAGGTTGGTGACAAAGATCAAACCTATCTATGGCATTGTCGAATGAGACACATAAATGAAAAACGCGTGAAGAAACTCGTCGATAATGGGACTATTCCCGCATTCGATTTTTCTACATATGGCACGTGTGATTCATGTCTCATTGGCAAGATGACTCGAATTTCCTTCAAAGGTGTTGGAATGCGCTAGTGACCTATTAGGACTCGTACATACGGACGTATGTGGACCTATGTCAATTACCGCTAGAGATGGCTATAGATATTTTATCACTTTCACGGACGATTTGAGTAGATACGGATACGTCTACTTAATGAAGCATAAAAGTGAGTCCTTTGAGAAATTCAAGGAATACCAGAATAGGGTACAAAACCAACTGGGTAGAAAGGTTAAAGCACTCCGTTCAGATCGGGGTGGCGAATATCTTTCAAATGAGTTTGATCAACACCTGAAAGACTGTGGAATCATTTTGCAGTTAACTCCACCTGGAACACCTCAATTGAATGGTGTGTCCGAACGGAGAAATCGAACCTTACTTGATATGGTTCGATCCATGATGAGTCACACCGTAGTGCCTGATACATTATGGGGTTATGCTCTTTTGTCAGCTGCTCTTATACTTAACCGAAGTCCGTCTAAAGTTGTCGACAAGACTCCATATGAAATGTGGAAGGGAACGATACCTAACTTGTCCTTTATTCGGGTTTGGGGCTGCGAGGCTTATGTCAAGTGGAGACACGGGGATAAGCTCGGCCCGCGATCGGTCAAGACATACTTTATAGGTTATCCAAAAGGAATATTTGGTCATTAATTCTATTCGGCTACCGAACATCGAGTTTTTGTTGCGGCTAGTGCGACGTTCTTAGAGAAAGAATTTCTCGAGAACAAGACGAGTAATAGAACCTTCGAGCTGTCGGAGATTCCAGAACCAACAACCGAGGAACAGATGGAGGAAGCTGTGCCTCTAATTGATGATACGGTTAATGTTCCAGAGGAACCTAGGAGGTCGGGTAGAGTCTCTCATCCTCCGGACAGATACATTGGTATGGTCGAGGAGAATGACGTTTTACTTCTAGAAAGTAATGAACCCGCAACCTATAAAGGTGCTATGACCTGTTCCGACTCAAAGCTATGGCTTAAAGCCATGAAATCCGAGATGGACTCCATGTATGAGAATAACGTATGGGATCTAGTTGATTTACCTCATAAGGTAAAACCTCTACAGTGCAAATGGCTTTACAAAATAAAGCGTTCTGTAGACGCGCAACCAGATATCTATAAGGCACGACTTGTGGCAAAAGGTTTCACTCAAGTGCACGGATTGCATTATGATGAGATTTTTGCACCTGTAGTCATGCTACGTTCCATTCGGATAATCTTAGCGATTGTCGCATTTCATGATTATGAAATTTGGCAAATGGATGTGAAAACCGCATTCTTAAACGGTTATTTGGAGGAAGAGTTGTACATGGTGCAACCCGAAGGTTTCATAGATCCTGAACATCCTAAGAAAGTATCCAAGCTTAAGCGTTCCATTTATGGACTTAAGCAAGCTTCTCGGAGTTGGAATCATCGTTTCGACCAAGTGATCAAAGAGTATGATTTCACTCGATCGGTCGAGGAACCATGCTTATATATCAAGTCGAGTGGGAGCAAGATTGTATTCTTGATATTGTATGTCGATGACATACTCTTGATTGGGAATTACATTCCTCTCCCATCTTCGGTTAAAGAATGGTTGAAGAACCATTTCCAGATGAAAGATCTGGGTGAGGCACAGCGCATTTTGGGAATCCGTATCTACCGAGATAGATCACGACGGACGTTATCACTTAGTCAGGAGTCTTATTTGGATAAGATTCTTGATAGGTTCAAAGATGACCAACTCCAAGAAGGGGAACCTTCCAATGACGTGTGGGATGCAGTTGAGCAAGTCTCAAGTCACCCACGACGCCTGAAGGGGTTGAACGCATGAATCGTGTTCCTTATGCATCAGCTATAGGATCAATCATGTATGCCATGATATGCACACATCCAGACGTGGCACATGCATTGAGTATAACGAGTCGGTACCAAAAGAATCCAGGTACCTACGGAGGACTAAGGATTGGGTATTGACTTATGGAGGAGATACTAAGCTATGCGCAACCGGTTACGCAGATGCTAGCTTCCAAACGGATCTCGATGCCGTTCGTCTTCACTCTTAGTGTGTTGTAGCATTCTACTACTTTGAATCGTTGAATTATGATAAGCATGTAGGGCACGTCATTTCCATGGGAATTAAACGTGTTCCTGAGTTGTAGTACTTGATTATGGATTTGATACATTATCTTTTTCATATACTATTTATAACTTCATCGTTTTATTATAATATTTTATTTTTCATGTGGATTGTACTGACAACATTGAACGCCACAAAGTGAACTGAATTACATTATATTTGTTTTGGTCCGTAATCGCAAATGGGAGCTGATAACTCCGGCTATTATATTGTGCAGTCGATTGATGGTGGGTTCAACGAGCCATAAGTCAAACGGTTGACTGATCGATCACATATGCGAGATTATAACGATACCTCGTAGGACAACTTTTTGTGACAACGTAATGGAGTCCTAAATGTTTAAATAACATTCGGTGCCAGGTCGTGGATAGGACATCCATTGTGTTCCTAGAGTCGATTCTTTTGGCTATCGACTGTCTCTTGAGATTAAGGCAGTTTTTGGGTGACTTTGGTTTCTTTCTCACGGTCTGCCGTAACTGGAGGCTAAGTAGTTTTTTTCTGGGTCATTTCATACTGTGCTTACATCTGCAGGATTCGAGTTGAGGAAAATATCCAACCCTTATCAGGTATAGTTATTTCTCAAGGCCACTCGAGGAGTTGTAACTGAAATACATGGCCATGCTCGAATGTTGATTCGTTTATCAGTTAAGTTACTCTCTAGTCAGGGAAACCACTCTTGATATTGATCGCTTGTAAAATACGACCTTTGTGAATTCGGATTTGCAAATTGTTTTACATTGAGTGGGAGAAATTTTATAGGATATGAGAATCGGTTATCGCACATACACTTGTGAGGACAAGTGGGAGTTTGTTGGAATTTGTGTCCTCCACAAATTAGTGTGATAACATTTGTAAATATTTTACAGGTTCACAAGGGTATACTTCGTATATTTAATCAGTTGATTAATGTTTACCTAATAACGGTTGGCTTGCTAGAAAGTTTGACGTTATTATCATACAGATGGCGGTAATCAACTGGTCCCTAAAGGTCACACCTATAGGATGTGTTTGAGAAATGTGGTTATAGAAATATAATCACATTGATGCCCAATATGACTAAATAGTTAGTCAATGTGTTGATGAGATAATTATTTAATGAAAATTAAATAATATTAGTTGAGACGAATTAACTGTCAATTCGTAAATTAAATATAATAAGTTACATTTAATTAAATGTATATAATGTTAGGTTGGACGAATTAATTAATCATTAATTCGTAATTAAATATAATCAGTTATATTTAATATCAACAAGTTGAATGTGTCATAGTGGTAATAGTGAGGGTACACAAGCCAAGAGGTCATGGGTTCGATCCTCACTAGATGACAATTCAACACACTTTATATATTTTTGGAAAGACCAAAAATAAGGAGAATATACTCCTTATTTCGGTCAGTTTGGCCGAAATTAGGAAAGATTTTTCTTTCCTAATTGACTTCATAATTTCGGTCAGTATAAGAAAGAAAGGGAGAGAATTATTCTACCCTAATTCTTTTTCTTGACCTAGCCTCTCTCTCTCATCAGAAAAAACACAAAAAACCTAAATTTTACAGAAAATTTTGGATCGATTTTTAGCATAATCAAAGGGCATATCTCATATCGTCTTGGGTGCAACTGATAGGCGAATATCAATTTTGATATTGTTCTTAGGCCGTTTTTTCTAGGACCGAAGGTTATTTCTGAATCCTTTACTTTGTTTATGTATTTATTTTATGACTTGTAATCGTCTTAATTAAATTCGTTATAATCCTTCATAATTAAGGGAAGTATACAGATGATTTCCCACACCTACTCGATCAAGCCTCCAAGCTACTCGATCGAGTAGCCTCGACTAGATCGAGTACCACACCCAAAACTCATCAAGTCACAAGACAAAGCTTATAAGGTTTCCCCAAAGGTCAAGACACATCACTAAGGTCGGTCAGCGTTGGTCAACGGGTCCTTAAAAGGACCGGTATTACAGTCTTCCCCCCTTAAAAAGAACTTCATCCCCGAAGTTCGACTCATCCTCTCCCGAACCACACGACAAAGAAACTAAGGTCAGCACCACCGATTACCCGACACAGGTCAACACAACTGTTTAGAATTACTATCCCACTACGTATGTTCTTTAAACATCATCATCATTCACCTTAGCACCCAATACACAACACGACTCTCAACTAATCACAAACTTCCCTTTGAATCACTGAACACATACCAACCACATGAACGGCTAACTCGACTACCACTTGCATTTACTACATATTATTATTCAAACGTACATCGACACAGCTGTCAGACTATACCTTCATCCATTACTTGTCAACGACTACTAACTACGAAACATACAAAGCAACGGTCCTACCATTGATTCATCCCCACATGCTACTGTTTCATACAACACATATGTTTCATTATACTCTATTACTTTAACCACATAACATAATACTGTTCAAGGCAACTCCACTGTTGCTAATAACATCAAATTCTCAAGCCAACATAACGAATAACTACTAAAAATAAAGTATACAACATGTTATTTTATTCAACAATTATAAATTCTTACTCAATTGTACCACAACAATCATTCACATACTTTAAAATACCACAACAACACTATAAAATTATTATAATTACGTCATTTTTCCTTTGCGACATTACTCTTCCCCTCTTAAAAGGAACTTCTTCCTCGAAGTTCACCATCAAGCAACTTCCTTGTCCCTCAAACCGACACATATTATACCGTTTTGACATTGCGCACAAACCACGACACAAGCTTGGTTCACACTGACACAACCTACTCTTTGACATTACATGATTACAACTCGTATAAACGTAAAACCACTGAAATTATGTAGCACACTGCAAGATATATTATTACAAACTAGCAGCAAAGTCACCAAATATTTGTTATACGATCATACTAATTATGCTACCACATTATAACCGTCATATTCCACTTGTCCAATTCGATTTTATATAGACTACACGTTATACGAATACCACCGAGAATTGTGCAAAATGACCAATATGCATACTCGACTCATGACAGCAACGACACTTTCTTGACATTACATAAACATAACCCACATGATACATATATATATATATATGAAATTATGTCAACTTTGAATAACACCGCAACACTTTACCTTACCTGTAGCAATTTGATTTATCGTTCCGACTAGTAGACATAGCATGACAAATATATATATATATATATATATATATATATATATATATATATATATATATATATATATATATATATATATATATATATATATATATATACCACACCCAATTATATAACCATCGATGAAGCTAAAGAATCTTACTAAACAACCATAATAAGGATTAACATGATAACATCCAAAGATACGATGATTCAATCAAGTCTCAATTCGAAAAGTTCCTGTAACAGTGACACTCGATCGAGTTGGTCAGGCACTCGATCGAGCTGGCCTTACTCGATCGAGCTCGTCAACTACTCGATCGAGTAGGCTGAGATCAGACCGCTCCTCCAATGTCATACCTGTAGTTACTCGATCGAGTTAGGGGCACTCGATCGAGTAGCCTACAGGTCAGAAATCCCCACAAGCCACACATAAGCTAAGAAATCACATAATCGCGAGTCGGGATGCTCTCCCGACCCTATAATCCTGCATAAAAAGTCTAGAAACTACTCAAGTATGGCCTTATGGCCAACCATACAAACCAAAGATCCACAAAAGTACCTACCGAAAACCAAAGTAATATCCACTACAACCATGAAACAAAAGAAGAAAGAAAATGAAGTATATCACTCCTTCTGCTGCTCCTCCATGACCTCATCATCACCACCACCACCAGAAGTGCCTGCTCCTGCCGCATCGTGACCCGTAACACCTCCAACACCTGCATCTGCTCCCATGCGCCAAGGGGCCAAACAACCATATGGATACGACTGAGGCTCTCGCAAAGTAGACCTCTCCACGCCGAAAGAGTGGAATACCCCACTATCGTCCCCAACACCCCTCCACCACACATGTTGCGCTGCCTCAGTCCCAATGCTCTGCACATATGCCATCTCATGGAGGTTCCGGAGCGTCAAGGTCGCTGACACCCTCTCCGTGAGGTCGCTCACTCGTGTCTTCGGGCTATAAAAAGGATGGTAACCGGGATACTGGTACTGTGGCGGCACTGGCTGCTCCGGCTGAGTCTCAGCCACCCTCTCCCTCACTCGGCGTGGTCCCCTCCCGACTCTAGGCTGGCCATCCTCCGGTCTCACATTCTCCCCCTTCCTCGGCTCGGGCATCACCTGTAGTATTTCAGGGTCAATGAGGTACGTCTGCATCGCTGGACGCTCCTCCTCCTCCTCATCAGAATCGGTAGCTATAACTACCGGTGGTAAGGGCTCAGTCGCATGTAGGTGCTTAGGAGCTGGTAGACGCATCCAACTCATACCCCACACTCTCCATGCCAAACTGCCATCCTCCAAGGTTCTCAACCATTTCTGGTCGAGGAAGTACTCACGGTCCAAGGTAGGTACTGTGGTGGTGTGGACGTGGGCCACAAGCCGGTCTGCAGGCGCGATGCCGCCTACCGGTCTGTAGTCACGGGCCACCTGAACGCCAAACCAAACTGTTGACATGCACCGGTCTTTTGAAAGCCACGCTTGGTGACGTAAAAATGCTTTCGACCGAGTCACTTTAGATCGGTCGGTTTCGTCTCGGCAAAGGTCTCGAAACGATTAGAGATTTTCGGAGTCGCAACCAAGCATTTGTGGGATACTTGGAACCCGTTCGAATCCACTTTATACCTAGGTCAATCAAGGCAAAAAGCGGTGTTTGACATAGGTACTAAAGATAAGGACTCGTCCCCCTTTTTTAAAATGACTCTCGTACGCCCTGGATAAGGCCATCCACTATGCAAAGGTTCTGAGTAAGGGGTAAGGGTACGTATTGGGAAGCCCTTTAATCGGACACCTAATCCCGCGCGCGTCAGCGGCCTCTACTGATCGATCGTGGTTGTTTAAGTGCAAAAGTTGATAAAACGGTGTAAATGCATGAATGCACATCCAAAAGTTTAACCTAACATGTGAGCATTTCCTAAGTCGGTTTGTTTATCCAAATATCAATAAAATGATGTCGAGTTGGATTTAGATTGATTTGCATGTGAAAACGGAAATTAAACATCCATTTACCAAATTCGGGTTACGATGCTTGACACGATCCATTTATTTGAAAAATTGATGTCAAATGACAAAGTGTAAAATGTAAACTTGTCAATATGATCCGTCATGTATCCGGATTATCCGTAATCCGAATCGTCCTAGACAAGTGCTAAAACGAGACGAAACAGTGTCAGGCAGCCAGAAGAGGCGCGAGCCTCTTGGCGAGGGAAGGGGCTCTGCCCAGGTTTATAAAAGAAAAAAATAGGAGGCCTTGGGGTGCGAGCCATGAGCCGAACAAAGAGGCGTCTCCTGGTTGTAAAAAAAAAGGCTGTTTAAAACCATTTTAAAAGGTTGTTAAAAAGGTTATTTAAAACCGTATTTGTGATGAATGATTGCAAATGTTGTTTGTATGACTCAGAATAATTACTATTGTGTTAGTAATATTCATTGTCGGATTTGCATGTTTGAAAAGCATAGTTTACAAATAAAAATGTAAAATGTTTGATTTGAACTAATTATGTTAAGTTTATTTCTTTGTAATTAGTCAAGTTTGTCATCGTACTCGGATTAAACCAACATGGTATAAGGAACGAAGGATGATTATGAATTATGACTAATATGTTTACAAATGTAAGTAAATGAGAAAAATGCTAAATAAAAGAAAAGGGTGTTAAAATACCCATTAAAATGTAATTAACCAAATAATATCACCGAGTCACGGATTAAACCGTCATGGTATATGGAACCAAGGGTGATTTTTGTAATGGTCAAAATATTTGTCATAAAAATGAATTAAAATGGTAAAAACCGTAAAAGGAAAGAAATAAAAATAAAAGAAAGTGTTGAAGGAAATACGAACTCAAACACGTTTGAGTCTGACCCGAGATACCATAAGAGGCGCGAGTCTCCCTGCATAGCAAGGAGCTTCTGTCTCAGGTCAAAACTCGGTTTTGGCTCGTCTAACCTATGTTTGAATCGTGTTATGCATTTTTCATACTCATAAACTCATAAAAACAGTAGAGACATGAAATAAATGAGTTGTTTACACCCTCAAACTTACGTGTATTGATGTTTGTGAGGTAGACGACTTTAGAGACGGTTTTCTCGTAGCGACTACTCACGATCAAAGAAGTTTAAAAGAGTGCCTTAAAAAAGGATTTTGTTTTGAAAATATGTTAACTAAAACATGTTGATTAATGTTAATTTGGTCGAATGGGTCGGTCGAATGCACGGCGACGGTACCAAACAAAATGTGTAAGGCTTGTGTTTACGATCGGTAGGTCGTAAACACGTGTCGATATTTGACTTAGGAAGTCGGGTCTAGAAGTTTAAGGGGGGAGGAGGGGCTCACTCTCGCGTAACATTCAAATGGTTGCATTTGAGGGGTATTTATAGGAAAATGAGTGGTCGTGTGAGTTTTGAGCGACGTGGCCACCTGGGCTGCTCAAAGAGGCGCGACCCACGTCGCACGTCTTCTAGGTGTCTTGTCGCTTTCACAAAAATGCAATCATGATTTGCTCTATCCTAGGATTTGTATGCACATGTTTGGTATTTGACCATGCATGATCCCGGGAAATCTTAACATGGAAGCATTTGAATGGTTTTGTTTTTTGTGTTTGACTCGGTTTGACTCGTTGTTGGAGTCGGGATTTGAATTTTGAGTCGGTTTTTGGTCTGGTGTCGGTTTTGACTCTAGTTAGTGTCATTGCGACCCCGTCGTCATGCATTAAACACTCCAGGTACTTTTGAAAAGTTTTAAATGTTTTATTTTCGAAATCGTTTTAAGTTTTCCGACGTAAAGTTGTACACAAACTGTCGATCAAACGTCGCGATTCCAAAGCATGTTGTAGTCCGATAATCATCGGGTGTTTGTTGGAGTCTCAGCAGATACTGAGTATCTACAGAGCCCCCACTTTGACTGAGGCTTGGACAGGGTGAAAGTCAAAGTAGAGCCCCCAGGTCAATCGAATATTACAACCTAGAGACCCAAGCGACGTCAAGGCGGCTCGAAAGGATTTGGGCCATGGACCTGACGTCGGGAAGGGCGACGCGTAGGCGACTCGAAGATACGAGCCAAGGACCTGTCATCGAGAAGAGTTTAGAGTCTGTCGACTATCCGTGCGGGCCGTTTAAAGTCTGTTAGACTACGTACAAAGGCTCACCATCCATAAGAGGGAGTCATACCTGAAGCATCTTCGGATATGTCCTCGCGTGTTTGCGGACAATGGCTCGCCAGCTGTATTGCGGATATGAAGGGGCTCTGATGTGAATACGAATCACCTGGATGAAATAATTCTCGAAACAAGCAACCAAGACAACCCGGTTCACCAAGCATGGATCGGTTCGAATAATAGTCGAGAAAAATGCATGATAAACCGCCAATGGGAGCAAGGAGAACCGTGTGGAGCAAGCTCCAACCTCGAAAATGGGCTAGTCCAAAGGCATTGAATAAAGCTCACCTAGTTTTTGTCATAGCCTAGTTTTTGCAAAAGTCTTTCCTAGTTTTTGGCTTAGTCTTACCTAGTTCTTCTACATAGCCTAGAACTCACCACAAAGCATTAAAAGCTAGCCTTGGGCACCAAGGAATTTCGGCCTATATAAGGCTTGTAATCCTCATTTGTTTATCATCCAATTTTGAAGTAAAAACTTGAGAGTATTCTCTAAAACTTGTCTTGTCTTCTTGTGTTGTTACACGAGTGATTTGGCTTAAGAGGTCGAAACGCGATTTCGCACCTTGCTTGAACGAGGGACGTGATCCTAAGTTTAAGTCGGATTGTTTGACGAGTATCAAACAATTCACCCATTGGCGTAGCTATAGGTCTAGCTACGACAAATATCCCATTGTTTTCGAGGTCTTCATTGATCTTGAAACAAATATCCCCTTTATTTCAAAACACAAAAATAACTCTACAAAAATGTCTTCCGCTTCCGCCAAAATTCACATCAAAAGTGGTATCAGAGCTTCGGCTCTTGATTTCCATTAATCAAGACGATCCAGGGGTCTTGATTTCTTCACACAAAAAAAAAAACAAAAAAAAAAAAAGGTCACTGTTCACGGTACTGTTCACCATCAAAAAAAAAAAAAAAGTTTTGAAATTTCAAGCAACCAACATCCAAAAATGAATTTCGACAATCCGAACTTTCTCAAGAATCTTCAAAGGGCTTTAAAGAATTTACAAGAAAACGATCCCAAGTGGATGCCGAGACGAGAACGAGCCGCTGAAGAGTTCAAGGTCAGTGAACTACCCGAGTTCACGGGAGACACGGACCCCGAGGATTATCTCGATTGGGAGAGACAAATCGAACGAATGTTTGATTTCAAAGTTCTGGATGACACGAAACGCTGCAAGTACGTTATTGGAAGACTTAGTGGAGGGGCTTCACTATGGTACGAGAATTTGAAAGCAAGGCGTGCTCACGCTGGAAAAAAGAAATTATCATCTTGGGATTCTCTTAAACGCAAGTTGCGTAAGAAATATGTTCCAGCAACTTATACGCTTGCGACTTATCGTAAGATCGCCAATCTCCACCAAGGGAGTCCGGCGAGTAGTGTTGGCGAACCCAAGTCGGCTGCCACCCCTAGTTCCACGGCAAGAACGCCCGATTCTCAGGAAACAAGTCTCTCCAAAGCACGATGTTGCAAGTATCCGGGGTTTGGGCATTATCAAAGCACGTGTCCAAATAAACGATTGATTACCTCGAGAGATGTTATTGCTTGTCGGGATGAGTTGTTTGATGAGGAGGAACGATTGGGTGATGTGTTCAAACTCGACGAAAGAGAAAAAGGCGAGATTATGGAGCCATTGAGTGATGATGATCAAATTAAAGATGTGATCGAAGATGACATATTTTCCAACTTGTACGAACCTCATACAAGAGGTACTTCTTTATTTGATCCAAATCTACCAATTGTTTTTGATGAAGAATTTGAAGAAGTTTATGATGAAGCTCACGTGGAAGAAAGTGATCATACAAGTTATGACGATGCAAATCAAAATAATCTTATGCCAATCTTGGATGAGGAGTTTCTGGGCAATCACATTAATTTTGACTCTCAAGTGAAAGAACCGTATCAATCACCAATTGATAAATGCATTGATGAGAAGCTACATGGTGGGAACGCTAATTTCTTATTGAAGTCAATTTTCATGGGAGCTCATGATGATCTTGTTGCTTCGAGCAACCATTATTTGGATTTTGGTAGAATTGTGCATGAAAGATGGTGGGGAGGAAATCACAAGAAAGTAAAGTACAAGCAAAGATGGCATAAAATAGTTGTGATTGACAATACTCATTTCAAATTCAAATCACCGGAGAGGGATAAGCATGAAGACTACATTGAAAATGATGAGTCAAGAAGAGATCAACAGGTGCGTAAACCGCTTCATGTTCTTAATCAAGCTTGAATCTAACTTCCAGATTTGTTTTGATCCCGGCGGCATCAAAGATGATTCGACTACGTGTTCGGGCTTGTTCGGGTTTATAATATTCATCTTTGATCCCGGCATACTGAGGCAAGAATTGAGGACAATTCTTTTCAAAGGGGGAGGAATTGATGTGAATACGAATCACCTGGATGAAATAATTCTCGAAACAAGCAACCAAGACAACCCGGTTCACCAAGCATGGATCGGTTCGAATAATAGTCGAGAAAAATGCATGATAAACCGCCAATGGGAGCAAGGAGAACCGTGTGGAGCAAGCTCCAACCTCGAAAATGGGCTAGTCCAAAGGCATTGAATAAAGCTCACCTAGTTTTTGTCATAGCCTAGTTTTTGCAAAAGTCTTTCCTAGTTTTTGGCTTAGTCTTACCTAGTTCTTCTACATAGCCTAGAACTCACCACAAAGCATTAAAAGCTAGCCTTGGGCACCAAGGAATTTCGGCCTATATAAGGCTTGTAATCCTCATTTGTTTATCATCCAATTTTGAAGTAAAAACTTGAGAGTATTCTCTAAAACTTGTCTTGTCTTCTTGTGTTGTTACACGAGTGATTTGGCTTAAGAGGTCGAAACGCGATTTCGCACCTTGCTTGAACGAGGGACGTGATCCTAAGTTTAAGTCGGATTGTTTGACGAGTATCAAACAATTCACCCATTGGCGTAGCTATAGGTCTAGCTACGACAAATATCCCATTGTTTTCGAGGTCTTCATTGATCTTGAAACAAATATCCCCTTTATTTCAAAACACAAAAATAACTCTACAAAAATGTCTTCCGCTTCCGCCAAAATTCACATCAAAAGTGGTATCAGAGCTTCGGCTCTTGATTTCCATTAATCAAGACGATCCAGGGGTCTTGATTTCTTCACACAAAAAAAAAAACAAAAAAAAAAAGGTCACTGTTCACCATCAAAAAAAAAAAAAAAAAAAAAAAGTTTTGAAATTTCAAGCAACCAACATCCAAAAATGAATTTCGACAATCCGAACTTTCTCAAGAATCTTCAAAGGGCTTTAAAGAATTTACAAGAAAACGATCCCAAGTGGATGCCGAGACGAGAACGAGCCGCCAAGAGTTCAAGGTCATTGAACTACCCGAGTTCACGGGAGACACGGACCCCGAGGATTATCTCGATTGGGAGAGACAAATCGAACGAATGTTTGATTTCAAAGTTCTGGATGACACGAAACGCTGCAAGTACGTTATTGGAAGACTTAGTGGAGGGGCTTCACTATGGTACGAGAATTTGAAAGCAAGGCGTGCTCACGCTGGAAAAAAGAAATTATCATCTTGGGATTCTCTTAAACGCAAGTTGCGTAAGAAATATGTTCCAGCAACTTATACGCTTGCGACTTATCGTAAGATCGCCAATCTCCACCAAGGGAGTCCGGCGAGTAGTGTTGGCGAACCCAAGTCGGCTGCCACCCCTAGTTCCACGGCAAGAACGCCCGATTCTCAGGAAACAAGTCTCTCCAAAGCACGATGTTGCAAGTATCCGGGGTTTGGGCATTATCAAAGCACGTGTCCAAATAAACGATTGATTACCTCGAGAGATGTTATTGCTTGTCGGGATGAGTTGTTTGATGAGGAGGAACGATTGGGTGATGTGTTCAAACTCGACGAAAGAGAAAAAGGCGAGATTATGGAGCCATTGAGTGATGATGATCAAATTAAAGATGTGATCGAAGATGACATATTTTCCAACTTGTACGAACCTCATACAAGAGGTACTTCTTTATTTGATCCAAATCTACCAATTGTTTTTGATGAAGAATTTGAAGAAGTTTATGATAAAGCTCACGTGGAAGAAAGTGATCATACAAGTTATGACGATGCAAATCAAAATAATCTTATGCCAATCTTGGATGAGGAGTTTCTGGGCAATCACATTAATTTTGACTCTCAAGTGAAAGAACCGTATCAATCACCAATTGATAAATGCATTGATGAGAAGCTACATGGTGGGAACGCTAATTTCTTATTGAAGTCAATTTTCATGGGAGCTCATGATGATCTTGTTGCTTCGAGCAACCATTATTTGGATTTTGGTAGAATTGTGCATGAAAGATGGTGGGGAGGAAATCACAAGAAAGTAAAGTACAAGCAAAGATGGCATAAAATAGTTGTGATTGACAATACTCATTTCAAATTCAAATCACCGGAGAGGGATAAGCATGAAGACTACATTGAAAATGATGAGCTGAAGAAGAGATCAACAGGGTGCGTAAACTGCTTCATGTTCTTAATCAAGCTTGAATCTAACTTCCAGATTTGTTTTGATCCCGGCGGCATCAAAGATGATTCGACTACGTGTTCGGGCTTGTTCGGGTTTATAATATTCATCTTTGATCCCTAAGATATCGAGGCAAGAATTGAGGACAATTCTTTTCAAAGGGGGAGGAATTGATGTGAATACGAATCACCTGGATGAAATAATTCTCGAAACAAGCAACCAAGACAACCCGGTTCACCAAGCATGGATCGGTTCGAATAATAGTCGAGAAAAATGCATGATAAACCGCCAATGGGAGCAAGGAGAACCGTGTGGAGCAAGCTCCAACCTCGAAAATGGGCTAGTCCAAAGGCATTGAATAAAGCTCACCTAGTTTTTGTCATAGCCTAGTTTTTGCAAAAGTCTTTCCTAGTTTTTGGCTTAGTCTTACCTAGTTCTTCTACATAGCCTAGAACTCACCACAAAGCATTAAAAGCTAGCCTTGGGCACCAAGGAATTTCGGCCTATATAAGGCTTGTAATCCTCATTTGTTTATCATCCAATTTTGAAGTAAAAACTTGAGAGTATTCTCTAAAACTTGTCTTGTCTTCTTGTGTTGTTACACGAGTGATTTGGCTTAAGAGGTCGAAACGCGATTTCGCACCTTGCTTGAACGAGGGACGTGATCCTAAGTTTAAGTCGGATTGTTTGACGAGTATCAAACAATTCACCCATTGGCGTAGCTATAGGTCTAGCTACAACAAATATCCCATTGTTTTCGAGGTCTTCATTGATCTTGAAACAAATATCCCCTTTATTTCAAAACACAAAAATAACCCTACAAAAATGTCTTCCGCTTCCGCCAAAATTCACATCAGGCTCTCCCGCCGCGGTGCGTTGTAAGGCTCGCCAGCCATTGTGCGTACATGAGGAGGGCTCGCCAGCCGCGGTGCGTTGTAAGGCTCGCCAGCCATGGTGCGTATATGAGAAGGGCTCGCCAGCCGCGGTGCGTAGTAAGGCTTGCCAGCCATGGTGCGTATATGAGGAGGGCTTGCCAGCCGCGGTGTGTTGTAAGGCTCGCCCACCATGGTGCGTACATGAGGAGGGCTCGCCAGCCGCGGTGCGTTGTAAGGCTCGTCAGCCATGTTGCGTACATGAGGAGGGCTCACCAGCCACGGTGCATTGTAAGGCTCGCCAGCCGTGGTGCGTACATGAGGATGGCTTGCCAGCCACGGTGCGTTGTAAGGCTCGCCAGCCGTGGTGCGTATATGAGGAGGGCTCGCCAGCCGCGGTGCGTTGTAAGGCTCGGCAGCGGTGGTGCGTACATGAGGAGGGCTCGCCAGCCGTGGTGCATTGTAAGGCTCGGCAGCGGTGGTGCGTATATGAGGAGGGCTCGCCAGCCACGGTGCGTTATAAGGCTCGCCAGCCGTGGTGCGTACATGAGGAGGGCTCGCCAGCCGCGGTGCATTGTAAGGCTCGCCAGCCGTGGTGCGTACATGAGGAGGGCTCGACAGCCGCGGTGCATTGTAAGGCTCGCCAGCCGTGGTGCGTACATGAGGAGGGCTCGCCAGCCGCGGTGCGTTGTAAGGCTCGCCAGCCATGGTGCGTACATGAGGAGGGCTCGCCAGCCACGGTGCGTTGTAAGGCTCGTGGTACGTACATGAGGAGGGCTCGCCAGCCACGGTGTGTTGTAAGGCTCGCCAGCCGTGGTGCGTACATGAGGAGGGCTCGCCAGCCGCGGTACGTAGTAAGGCTCGCCAGCCATGGTGGGGTCGGTTGAACGACCGTGAGAATAGCCGCGTTGGATGGGGTTGTTTTGAAATAGCGGACTCTTGATGCTGCCCTAGAAATAGTGAATTTTGAATTTCACTATTATTGTTTTTGAAGTGACGGTTTATGTTGCCGCCGTTGACATTTGAAGGAATAGTGAATTTGAATTTCACTATTTGTTTTTGAAGTGACGGTTTATGTTGCCGCCGTTGACATTTGAAGGAATAGTGAATTTGAATTTTCACTATTTGTTTTTGAATTTGAAGTGGCAGTTTTAATCGCCGTTTGTTTGAATTTTGAAGAAATAGTGAATTTTGAATTTTCACTATTTGTTTTTGAATTTGAAGTGGCAGTTTTAATCGCCGTCGTTTGAATTTTGAATAAATAGTGAATTTTGAATTTTCACTATTATCGTTGAAATGACGGTTTTAATCGCCGTCGTTTGAATTTTGAAGAAATAGTGAATTTTGAATTTTCACTATTATTTTTTAACTGACGGTTTTAATTGCCGTCGTTTGAATTTTGAAGAAATAGTGAATTTTGAATTTTCACTATTATTTTTGAAATGACGGTTTTAATTGCCGTCGTCGAAGATTTAAGGTTTGTTATGGGAAATTGGGCCAAAGCCCAAAGTTTCGCTGAATGAAGCAGGGAGCACCCATTGAGGCGCGAGCTACTTGGCGAGGTAAGGGGGCTTCCCTATTTTTCTGTAAAAGACGCGAGAATGGCTTGCTCGTCATTCTCACTTCGTTTTATTCATCCTCTCGACAAAACCCAAACAAATCGCCATTGTTGGTTTTCTTGCTTGCTTGAGTTCGTGCCATCATCAACATGTCATCTCAAGGTATGTATTTCCTCTTAAATCCATTTGAATTTGTTGGTCTTTTTGATTGATTGAATGAGGGCGAAGTTTGATACCCTTTAAAATAGATTTGGGCGTTTTTGATTGAGCCTATTTCGAGTGAAATTGATGATTGCATTAGGTTAGAAACCTGTTTAGGAGTATAGGGGTGCTTTTAGTTTGCATTTTGGTCCCCGTTTACGTCCCCTATGCTCGAAAAACGTGAGTGAGGCGAAGAAACCGTCTCATTTCACAATGCCAAGTTTATTTGCTTGGGTAATGGGTCCCACTAGGTTGTATTGTAGTCGGGAAAGACCGTGTTTGCCATTTTGGACCTTTGTTGGGTATTGTGGGCAAAATGGGAATTTTTGCCTTCTGTGACGGTCTCATGTCTGACAAAATAAGCGTCCGTTTGGGCTTGAATTGAGTCAGTTTGCTTTGAGATGAGCCTTATTGGTAGTTTAGGTCGCTTTGAGGCATGATAAAATCACGTTGCCTCATTGTGGACGCGCTTTGAAATTTTGACCTGTTTGCGCTCAAATTGGCGTAGAAATTGCCTTTTTGAGTTGTAGAAAAATACCCCATTGTGTTGGGAATGTATTTTGGGTATTGGCGGACCTCGTGTGGGTCCTTGGGGTGCCGGTTTTTGTTGTGATTGTTTTGACTCGTCTTTTGCTTGAAAAGAAGGGCGAGTCGTTTTTTGTGCGTTTTTTGTAAATTATTTTGTTTGGTTGGGTTAGGGCGGGATTGCCCGTGTTCTGCTTTGCAGGTTTTTCTTTGGATTTATCCATTTCATGCCGAAATTTCGGCTGACGTTCTTTGTTTGCAGGAGACTGTTCGGGACCTACTGGGTCCTTTGCTGCGGCTCTAGAGGACTTGTTTGGGACAGGGCCGGTCAGTACTCCCGCCAGTGCGCCTGACGTGCCAGTGAAGGACGCTTCTGAGGAGGAGGGGCCTTCCGAGGAGGCCGTTAGGGCTGACAGAGCCTCTGAGGTCCGTGAGGGTCCCGTTGTTGGGGCTGCTGGCGTTGAGAGAGCTCAGACAGGGTCTGAGGCTGGTACCTCTGGGAGGAGGGTTACCAGGAGGAGGAGGGCTCCTCGACCGACCAGACGGGCGTTATAGAACGTTGTTAGGGTCGTTGAGATGCCTCCTATCCGTCACGTTGAGTCTCGTGGTCAGAAGAGATGGAGAACGGAGACGGTCGAGGACGACGCTCACGTCGCGAGTTGGGACGTTAGATAGGTTACAGCCCCGCGGGGGTTGAACCTGCGGGCGGGACCTACCTGGGCCAAGGGTTTCGATGGTAGCCAGTTGCTGCTTCGACTGGACAGGCACATCTCCTACCGCGCACATGAGGGCCTGGTAAGTCATGTCACTTGATTGAACTTTCGTCACTTTTGAAGTGTCAGACCTGAATAGGTGTTCTGACGCTGTTTGTTTTTGATTTCAGGAGATCGGCACCATGAGGACTTTCTCAGGTTTCACTACCTGTCTGGGCTTCTACGACGTTCTCCGAGGCGGTACGAGGGCGCTAATAGAGAGGTTGGCTTTTGGGCCGTTGGTGGCTGCTTGGCGGGACAATCAGAAGTCTTCGATTAGGTCGAACTTGTGTCTGATGCGTGCCATGTTGGATCGCTACTGGTATACGACGTCGTCGTTCCACATGGAGTTCGGGGAGGCCGGTGTGACCTTAGAGGATTTAGCGATGATATCCGGCCTCCCTTGTGGCGAGACGCCTGTTGAGTTCACACAGACACCGGGGAGGGTGTCTTCTCCTGCGGTTACTTGTCTGATCGGGGCTGTTTTGCCCGAGCCTTCTCACGTTACCCCGTACCTGATCGCGAGCTCGTATGTGAGAGACCACTTCAGAGGGAGAACGGTGGGCTACGCTCCGGCGCCGTTGGCGAGTCCGGAGGCTGAGGCTAGAGCTGACGCGCAGGAGGCGCGATTGTGGTTGTGGTACTTCTTGGGTGCCACGTACTTTGGTGACAAGGGTGAGCGCTTGTCGACCAAGGTACTTCCTCTGCTCGTTGACCTTGACACTTTGGGTCAGTTTAACTGGGTTGCGCCGGCCTTGGCGAGTTTTGCCCGGTACATGCACGCAGCGGTGTGTCCGGAGGCAGTGGGGGATAGTAGTGCCCCTGCTTTGGTTGGTCCCGGCCTAATCTTGGAGGTACGAGCGTCTTTTTGTAGTTTTCATTTTGGCAATTTTTGAAAGATTGGTTGATTTGTGTTTGTTGTGTTTGGTTACAGGCTTGGTTGTATGCTTACTTCATCCCTCTGCGTCCGGGGACCACTGGTGGTGTCCCTTCGACTTACCCTGCCGTGAGGGCTTAGACGGTGGCTCGGAAGAAGTCGATTAAGTCGACTTACGAGGACTACAGGCGTCGTGTGAACGCCCTCCGAGTTGCTGACGTAAGTTGTTGTTCTTTACTCCTTCTTCTTTGTAGAAATAGATAGAGATAGGATGACTAGGTAGCTTAGGAAGCCCCCAGTTGGTTGATTAGCTTTACCTTGAGTGCAGTTTGTCGGGTGGCCTTGGAAGCACTACACAGAGGTGTCGGCCGTTGTCAGGGAGCGTTTGCGGCCTCGCAGTTCCCAGCGTTTGTACCTTGAGACAGCAATCGAGCCGGTTTGGTACCTGGGCGAGCGTTTAGCTCGTCAGTACTTTACTGAGACTTTCGTGGTACTAGTCGATCCGCCTAGGGTGTTATTTCAGGAGTCGACCCCCGACGAGGTTGAGGAGCACCTTCACGGTCAGGGAGGTGAGGAGCTGTTGCTGCGGGATGTCGACTACGACACTTTTCGGTTGTCGAGACTTGCCTGGTACCCGATCGAGGCATGTTTACCTCTGTTCTTTATTTTCATCGTCTCCTTTGATGGAAGGGTTTATTATCTTCGCTGTGGATCCAAATTGCAGGGGTCGATGCGTTGATGAGGACTCAGCCCCCAGTTTTCCCGGCGGAGACCACCTTTCAGGGGCCGGGTGGTGAGGAGCTACAGTTGCGCCTGCCAGAGCCTGTGGTCGCTGAGGTGACCGACGTTGGCATGGAGTGGAGGTTGAGCGTTCTGAGGGTGAGTTCCTGACCTTCTTGGCTGTAGGTGACGATCGCTAGTCATCAGGCTTTGTGGCGGATGGCTAACCGGTGGAGGGCACTTGCTGGTGACCTGGCTGCGAGGGAGGCTCGGCTTACTCAGGTGCTTTTTGTATGTTATTTTTGTGTATTTTGTGTTGCATTTCACGTTTTTAGATCTTAATGATCTGTATTGTGTTTTGCAGGGTACTGCGGATCCGGCAGAGCTTGCTCGGGTCCGTGCTGATCTGGACACAGCTAGGTCAACGATCGAGGCACAGGGGTTGGGGATCACCAGTGGAGACCAGGAGTTGAGGTGTCGTGAGGACGCGTAGCGGAGCCGAGATGCGGAGATTTCCTCTCTCAGGGCTCAGTTGGCTGCGGCGGAGGAGCTTCGCGTCGTGATGGAGCACGAGGCGCTGGAGAGTTCTCCGGAGAGGGAGTCTGAGCAGATGGTGGTGTCTGCCTTGGCTGCGACTCCTCGTGAGACCGAGACTGGGCCGACGGGGGGTTCTGAGTAGTTGTAGTAGCTTGACCGTGTCTTGGACTCTTGTTTGTACATATTTATATTTTGCGTGAGGCGGTTTGTATATATGTGTTTTTGGATTGTGGTTCATTTTGTGATTTTGGCTTTTTTGTGTTGTGTTTCAGAGGAGCGCTGTCGGCTGTCAATTCCCCTTTTTTGCTTCGCACTAGTTCCTGCATCGTTAGTGTAGAAAACAGGCAACAGGTAGCACATATGCATAAACGCAAACACGTAGAAAGTATTTCAAAGCGAAATTAATCACGGTGACTCAAAGTTAAAATTGAAATTCGAAATTTGAAATGATATTTTCAAAATTCCGTGACAAGTCATCACGTTTTGATTTCTCAAGGAATTGATTTGAAAATTTGAGCAATTAACTCGTGTCTTGAATTAAATCGCATCGAAATTGTTGAAATTGATTTGTGACTCGAAAAAATTCAAACTCAAACTGCCAGGGGTGAATTTTAGAGTAGATTTTTTTTTTTTGCGAGTGTATTTGATTTTTGATTTTTGTGAGATCAAGATTCGGATTTGTGAGTGCTTGAATGTTGAGGAAAACTGATGTCGTGTTATCAATTTTCGATTTTATTTTTGCTGGAAAAAGTGCGAAAAAGCGAAAAAAATTTTGACTTTCGACCGATATGGAAACGATCCGTCGCGGATCGGGGCGACTAGCCCTTCCCCCTTTAAAAAAAAGAAAGAAAAATCCGTATGTTTAAAGCTGCGTCAAGGAAACCGTGTCAGATTTCATAAAACGCGAAAACAAGGAAATGTGAGTGTGAGAAAACACAAAATGTCCTGGACCATCCCGAAGAGGCGCGAGCATTCCGACGGGAGGTTTGAGGTGTCAGGAGATAACACAACTTGAAAGAGACAATTCAAGGTGGGAATCCTGAGAACAGGCCCAAAGAGGCGTGAGCCACTTGGCGATAGGAAGCAGCTCTCCCTTTTTTCTGAAAAAACGCGCTGATTGTTTCGTATAAATAGTGATGTTTGTGCTTCATTGTTTCATCATCCGAAACACGAAAAATATCTCTACAAAACCTCTTCTTATTCTTCCACAAAAATATTTCATGGATGCCTTTGAGAATGCGTTGCGACAATGGTGTCGGGATTTGTCGCCTCCCGAAAAGTATCAACTCATTTGCATGGGAGTTGGTCAATTGTTGGTGCTCCGTCAAATCAAGGTGCAATCATCATTTCTCAAAGCATGTTCTCGGTTTTGGGATTCAAAACATCACGTTTTCGTTTTCCCGAAAGGTTAAATTTGTCCTCTTGCCGAAGAAGTTGGGGCCATTGGTGGGTGGCCGGGTTGTGTTCCGGTGCTTCCTCCGACTCGGTTGTGTTATAAGGAGAAATTTCGTTCCATGTTGGGCTTGTCAACAAGCCAAGTCAACTTCCTCCTTGCTCCTCATGGTGTGGATATGTTGGCTCCTATCAACATCTTCTCAAACCGATTGGATGCCAATGTTTCGGAGGTGGCTAGGAGAAGGGCTCTTGCCTTTTGCCTTGTCCATGTATACCTCTTTGTTGATGCTTTGAAGAAGGAGGGGCCAAAATGCGATGGTAGCATGACCCTCGTGCATGTGGTTGAGCAAATGGAGCATGGTAGGGATCCATCATGGTTGGTACTTGGCGAGATCATCCAAGCCTTGGACAAGAAGGGCTCTTGTGGAGAAGCTCCCTCGTTTGGATCTCCAAGGATCCTCCAAGTGTGGCTATTGGAGAGGCTAAGGTATGTAGAGCCTCCGGTTGATTCTTCTTCTTATTCCTTCCGTCACCTTACTATGAGGAAGAAGTTGTACTCGGATAGTTTTGCTTCCACCGAGGCCTATTGGGCCGCAAGATTGGCGGAGGAGGGTGGTCTTCATATCCGTTGGGTGGTGCCATGGTGGCACTTGAGGTCCTTCACGGGGTTGCCCGCTTCGGGTGCTAGTCCTCGTTCTTTGATGGTGGTGGGTTTGAAAGTTGTTTCCTTCATCTATCCCGAAAGGCTCATGAGGTAAATGGGGCGTCAACAAAAGGTGCCCGCTCAAGATACTCTTGTCCAAGAGAACGTTTTCCGAAACTCCGAGCTTGTGGAGGTCTTCGAAAGATGGTGGGCCGCTCGGCCGCTTTGGCAGGTGCCAAACCCCGTTGCCACGACATGGGTGACTCCCGCTTATGTCAAGTGGTCAAGAGCTTCATCCTTGGAGGAGAGGTCAAAATACCGTAAGGACGAGGTCGTCGACTTGAAGTATCGAGAGGTTGGCAAGGCCAACCGTGCCTCCTTTGAGGATTATGTTGATGGAGTTAGCCCGGATGTGACGAGGCCACCAAAGAGGAGAAGCTCGGGTCCCAAAAATGTAGTGGGCCGTGCATGGGCTCATTTTGGGCCGAACATGGGGTCTTGCAATAGACCGGAGGCCGTCGCCGTTGTAGATCCGTTGAGGATCCGTTCCGAAGAGGAAGCTCATGCTAGGCGGGCCAACAAGAAGAATAAGGGGAAGATGTACCCCGAGGGAACAGGCAAGGGTAGAATGGAAGAATGAAGACCTCCATTACCCACTTTATTATTATGTTTTATTATTGTTGTGAGTTTTTATTATGTTGTATTAGCTATGTTTTGTGTGTTTTGTGCTAGTTTTACTATGTGAGGTGTTTTAGTCGACACCTTAGCTTTGACGAGTTGTAGACTCGTCTAGCTTTATTTGTCGTTGAAATTGTAAACCCTCCCATTATTAATTAAATAAGAGGATTGCTCGTGTCAAAATTGTGAATGCTTGTTTCTTCCATCCATTTTGTAAAGGCAATTCGGTTTGAATCGTCCTAAACATTTGCACTCGGGAAGGTGGGATTTTTGTAGGAAGGGAGAAAGGCTTCTTTTTTGTATTTTGTGGGAAAGGGAATCTTTGAAAACAAATTTAACCGTTTTTAAATTTCAATTCAAAATCAAATCTTTGAAAACAAATTTAACCGTTTTCAAATTTCAATTCAAAATCAAATCATTTGAAAACAAATTTGACCGTTTTCAAATTTCAATTCAAAATCAAATCTTTGAAAACAAATCTAACCGTTTTCAAATTTCAAATCCAAAATCAAATCTTTGAAAACAAATTTAACCGTTTTCAAATTTTCAACCCAATTTCAAATCTTTAAAAACAAATTTAACCGTTTTCATGGCCATTGTGATGACGATTCCAAATTCTTCAATTCTCGATTTTCAAATCTGTGATCCGGAATTTCAACAACCATCTTCGGAAACAACACTTTGTTTTTAGAGTCGCCGCAATTTCAACTCAAACCGTCTTTTGAAAAGAAACCTAAGACAACCCTTTCAATTGGCCGACCTTTCGGAGATCCCTACTCTTCGGAAGCCGTCCATAAAGCGACAAACGAATCTTTTTGAAAATTTCTATTTTTGAAAATTTCGGTCCACCTTTCCAATTCAGCCTCGAGTCGATTAGAGTCCAGTCGATTTCAAATCAAGTCGTCTAGATAACGTCGAATCTCCGCCGAAGTTAGTACCTACCTTCTGGTCTATGTCGTGTCGCCTAATTGTCGAGACATCTCCAATGGCGTTAGTAGAATCAAAACCTCTTAGGTATTAAACCCGTCTTTCCCCTACATTACGGGTCAAAGGTCAAGTTTGTGTACATGCCTCGTCCAACGGCGTCATTCCATCAACAAACATCCAAACTAAGTCAGAAGTCGTCTGTCTAGGCATCACTATTCCAAAGTTGACACTCGAGTCTAAGTTCAAAGTCATGCTGTAATACTCCGTATTTATATGTCTTGGGGGTACTCTATCGAGTAGCCCTTACTCTGTCGAGTATGGGCAAGTTGCGGAATAAAATAGTTTCTGACCTGTAGGGTACTCGATCGAGTAGCTGGGGCACTCGATCGAGTAGGGGGGTACTCGATCGAGTGCCTTGGGTACTCGATCGAGTGTCCGGTTTTACGGGGGAGTTTTCTCGGGTTTTGTTAATTACGCGATTAAGGTATTTAAACATATTCGTAATTGTTTTAAATCACTTTTTACAAAACCTAAAACCTGTTTAAGAGAGAAAGCAACTAGTTCTTCTTCCTAATCGCGTTCTTGACAATTCCGAGTTCGACGGTCGGTTCGTATCGTAGTTCGTGTCGTTGGATTCCTTGCGTCGAGGGTAAGCTTTTAATATAATTTCTATAATGTTTTGTTAAGATTGATGAAACCCTAATTTAGGAATTGGGGGTTTTTATGAGTAGTATTTGAATGGTAGCATCTATGTGTTGTATGATAGGAGGAGAATTCGTAGAGGAGCCGTTTTGATACAGCTGTAGATACCGTCTGCGTGTTGTGCTTTCCGGGTAGGATTTCCTACTCGCATTAGTCCCATAATGGGATATTGGTGATGTCTTTGTAGTTAGTTGTTTGATATGATGATTGTGATTGTGATTGTGATTGTGGTTGTGTTTGTTGATGGTTCTCGAGATGCGTTCTCGGCTGAGTGGGGTCACTTGCGGGAGTGATCTCACGCCCTAGTTTCGCCCTTCGTGGAACCCGCCACGAAAGGGGATGTGCACATTAATGGACAGGGTTATCGCTCGTACGATGAGCGGGGCTTAGGTGGAACGGCCGCGGTCCCCCATCGGCAGGGTAATGGTCCAAAGTGGACAGTCAGTATTGAGATGATGGGAGTTGGTGGTGTGTGTGTGTGTGTGTGACAGTTCAGCTGTATGTTTGTCTTATTATTGTTATTTATATTGATTGTGTGATTAGTACTGACCCCGGTGTTGTTTTGTAAAACCTGCGGTGATCCATTCGGGGATGGTGAGCAGATATTGAGCAGGTATAGAGATGAGTACTGGGATAGCTGGGATGGCCACGACATGACGATAGAGTCTTCCGCTGTAGTTTAGCATTTATTTACATTTCAGTTGAGAACAGATAGTTTGGAATAATGTATTGTACTTTCAGTTTGGTTTCGAGGATTGTATTTATTCATTAAACTATTTACAATAAATGTTGTTTCTGTTTTGTCTATTTGATTATCATACCTCGGGCGACCGAGATGGTGATGTCTTCATACCTGAGTGGTCCTGGTAAGGCACTCGGAGTATGGGGGTGTTACAAATGGTATCAGAGCGACGATCCTGAAACCTGTAACCAATGAACTTAATGAACATAGGGAGTCAATTAAAATGAACCCGGGGTAATAGTTGTAGGAGCTAGTGCAAAGGCTTGGGAGACGTCCTAAAGTCGCGGGGGTCGCCCTACAACTTTGAACCGGTCACATGGGGAAAGTGTTTGTTGAGTCATCTGTGTGTTTGATTAACTTGTGCAACAAAGTGATGAAGTGTGTTGATTGTTAAGTGTTGAAATAGGAAGTTGAGCATGTGAAAGGAAATGATATGTGGAACACGTTAATGAGATGATAACATGTTGGATGTTTACAATGTGGTTTTAATAGCATGATGAATTGATCTTGTTGATAGTAGAATAGATGCGTAGCATATTTATTCTGATAGCATGTGATTTTATAAGGTTAGCATGTAGCATATGACGTAACATGCGGGTAGTTTTTACGTATTAGTGATACTCGATCGAGTGGGACTGACTCGATCGGGTGGGTTTTTGGTGATTTTGAGTCCAGAATCGCGTTTTGGGGCACTCGATCGAGTAACTAGGGGTACTTGATCGAGTAGGGGGTCACTCGATCGAGTAGCCTAGATACTCGATCGAGTGGCTTAGAGATCAGAAGGTCTGTTTGGTTCTGGAGTTTGGGTACTCGATCGAGTACATGGGGGCACTCGATCGAGTAGCCCGTTACTCGATCGAGTGGGTTTGGATACTCGATCGAGTAGGTTCTGGGCAGCGTGTTTTCGTGTTTTGAAGTTTAGTACGTATGTTCATATCTACCCTTTCTTATATATGTATAGCTTCAAGATGCCGCCCAAGAGAAATGCTTTGTATGCGAGAGCTGAGCTTATGACTACGGACGACATCGTCAAGATGTTAGAGCACCAGGATGCTCTTACTGAGACCCTGAAGAGAGTGAATGAGGACAAGGATAAGAGTAAGGAGAAGGAGGTTGACCATGCTAAAGTCAGCCTCTATATTGCGAGGTTTAACCCGAAGGAGTACAAGGGAGTTGAGGAGCCTAACCTTCTTGATAGTTGGTGAGGGAGATGGAGAACATACTAGATTTAGTTCGTGTCCCGATGAGATGAGAGTGGATCAGCCGCATTCTATCCGAGGGAGGCAAAAATGGCAAGTGGTGGGATTCAGTGAAAGTGAGTGCCAAGGAGATATATACCAACCAGGGGTTACCTGCTATACCTTGGGAGGAGTTTCGTAGGGCTGTGAGGAAGGAGTTCGTACCAGAACATGTGAGGAGTAAGTTGAGAGAGGAGTTCGACAAGTTTAAGATGACTCGCCGAGATGTCTGTGGTCGAGTACTACAGCGGTTCAATGAGAAATCTAGATATGCGGAGGATATGGGTTTGAGTGAGGAGAATATGGCTTTGAGGTTTGAGAGAGGGCTAACCACGAAAATTATGGACAAGTTACCCGTGGGAGTCCTTACTGATGTAAAGGAAGCGTATGAGAGGGCTGGGAGAGCTGAGAGACTAGTGGAGATGGCTCAGGAGAGGTCAGGTGGAGAGAAGAGGAAGTCTGAGAGCGAGGGTGGTGGCCAATCTAATTTCAAGAAAGGCAACCACAATCAATCTAAGGGATTTTCTTCTGGGTCTGGGTTTAGTGCTGGAACTTCTTTTGGGCGAGGCCGTGGGAGGGTGAGCAATAGCTGGGGAGTGACCTGCTTTGGTTGTGGTGGCGTAGGCCACAAGAGACATGAGTGCACGAGTGCACCGGGATCTTTTCAAAGACCTGCACAGAGCTTTGCGAGCAACAGACCAGCTGGATCATGGCCAAACCGGGGAGGTCAGAGCTACCAGAGTGGAGGCAACCGCAACGGCGGTAATTCTTATCAGAAGACACCGACGAACAACAACAACAACAATCAAGGGTCGGGTGCTAAGCCGACCGCATCAGCCAGTACTGTCCAGGGAGGTGGGCAGAAGACCAGTGGCAAGTTGTTCATGATAGACAAGACGGCAGCTGAGGAGGATGCTCACGTTATCACCGGTACATTCCTTGTTAATGGTATTCCTGCCTTTGTTTTGTTTGATTCGGGGGCTTCTCAGTCGTTTGTGTCTTCGAGTCATGTAAAACAGTTGGGTTTGAGAGTATATGAGTCTGTTAGGGAGCAAGTTTTCATACCTTCGGGTGAGTCTGTATCGTGTGGGAGGTTGTTTAGAGATGTATCTTTGATAGTTGGGCAAGTCGATTTCCCGGTAGACTTGCTAGAGTTTCCTTTTAATGGTTTTGAGATGATAGTTGGGATGGATTGGCTAGGAAAGTATAAAGCTAAGATAGACTGTCATCAAAAGAAAGTGTCCCTAAGAGGTCCTAAGGGTGTTAGTGTGTCTTACCGTGGGTTTCTAGTCAAACCCAAAGTTAAGTTGATTGCAGCTGTCACCTTGAAGTCGTATCTGAGGAAGGGATGTCCTCTGATTTTGTGCCATGTGAGAGATGACCGGATAGAGAGCCCGGCAGTTGACGAGATACCAGTGGTGGGAGAGTTTGCAGATGTTTTTCCATAGGAGATTCCGGGGTTGCCACCGAAGAGGGAGATAGATTTCACCGTTGAGTTGAAGCCAGGGACGGGGCCAATCTCTAAGGCACCGTACCGTATGGGTCCTAAGGAGATGGAGGAACTTAGGAAGCAGTTGGATGATCTGATAGAGAAGGGATACATTAGACCAAGTGTATCGCCTTGGGGAGCACCAGTTCTGTTTGTGAAGAAGAAAGATGGGAGCTTGAGGCTGTGCATAGATTACAGGGAGCGAACCGTGTGACGATAAAGAACAAGTATCCTTTGCCAAGGATAGATGACCTGTTTGATCAGCTGAGCGGTGCAACAGTCTTTTCTAAGATTGATTTGAGGTCGGGGTACCATCAGGTGAAGATTAGAGATGTGGACATACCGAAGACAGCTTTCACGTCAAGGTATGGCCATTATGAGTATGTGGTGATGCCATTTGGGTTGTCTAATGCGCCGGCAGTGTTTATGGATTTGATGAATAGGATCTTCGTACGGTTCTTGGACCAGTTCGTGGTGGTGTTTATCGATGATATCTTAGTCTACTCTAAGACTAAGGAGGAGCATGAGGAGCATCGAGGATCGTGTTGCGACTTTGAGGGATCATGAGTTGTATGCTAAGTCTGTCCAAGTGTGAGTTCGGTTGGAGAAAGTTGCTTTTCTCGGGGCATGTAATCTCTAATGATGGGGTAGTCAGGATCCGGCGAAGATTGAGGCGGTGACAAAGTGGGAAGCACCGAAGAATGTTCTTTGAGGTTAGGAGTTTCTTGGGTTTAGCTGGATACTACAGGCGGTTCGTGAAAGATTTCTCCAAGATTGCTAGACCTATGACAGCGTTGATGAGGAAAGAGAACAGGTTTTTCGTTGGGATGAGAGTTGTGAGACGGCGTTCCAAACATTAAAGGAGCGTTTGACCACGCTCTGTCTTAGCATTGCCTGAAGGGAGCGAGAATTTTGAGGTTTATACCGATGCTTCGAAGAATGGGTTGGGATGTGTGTTGATGCAGAATGGTAAAGTGATTGCCTATGCTTCTAGGCAGTTGAAGCCTTATGAGGAGAATTACCCTACTCATGATCTGGAGTTGGGTGCAGTGGTGTTTGCTCTCAAGATTTGGAGACATTACCTTTATGGAGCAATCTTTAAGGTATTTTCGATCACAAGAGTCTCAAGTACATCTTCACGCGAAAGGTGTTGAACATGAGACAGAGGAGGTGGATGGAGTTGATTGGCGATTATGACATGGAAATCATATACCATGAAGGGAAAGCCAATGTTGTAGCTGATGCTTTGAGTAGGAAGAGTGTACATTCTTTGTGTACAGCTCTATCTTTGATGAGGCTGAGAGATGAGGTAGCGAGGTTCGGGATACATATGATGCGAAAGGAGATGCCATGGGTGATATGACAAAGATACGACTTGAGTTTTATGATGATATTCGGGATAAGCGAGGCTTTGGATCCTAAGATAGTGGAGTGGAGAGAGTCAGGGGTAGAGAAAGGGACAAAGTCCCTGGTTTTCTATTCATAGAGATGGTAGTTTGAGGTTTGATGGTAGGTGGTGTGTTCCTAATGATGAGGAGTTGAAAAAGACTATCATGACAGAGGCACATTGCACACCATATTCAATTACATCCGGTGGAGACAAGCTTTACAAAGATTTGAAGAAAACGTTTTGGTGGCCTGGGATGAAGAAAGAGACAGCTGAGTTTGTGTCCCGTTGTTTGACATGCCAGAGAGTTAAAGGGGAACAGAGAAGACCACAAGGTAAGGTTCAGTCTTTGGAGGTGCCTGAGTGGAAGTGGGAATCCATTTCCATGGATTTCATTGTGGGTTTGCCTAAGAGTCAACAAGGTAACAATATGATTTGGGTGATAGTGGATCGTCTGACCAAGTCAGCTCACTTTGTTCCAATGAAAGATACATGGACTAAGGCACAATTGGCTATGGCCTATCGAAAGAACGTGCTGAAGTTACATGGAGTCCCTAAGGACATAGTGTCTGACAGAGATGCGAGATTTATATCGAGGTTTTGGAAGGAGTTGCAGGAATCGTTAGGGACAAATCTGAAGATGAGTACAGCTTTTCATCCTGCGACAGACGGGCAGACTGAGAGAACAATCAAGACTCTTGAGGATATGTTGCGAGCTTGTGTGATGGATTTTGGTGGTAGGCGGGAGCGGAGGTTGGACTTGATAGAATTCTCTTACAATAACGGCTATCACACTAGTATTGGTATGGCACCGTTTGAGGCTTTGTATGGGAGGAGATGTAGGAGTCCAATCTGTTGGGACGATAGTCTTTGAGGCAGGGGTTTTAGGACCGGAGATGGTACATGAGATGGTGGAACAGATTAAGATGATCAGGGAACGGATGAGAGCAGCCCAGGATCGACAGAAGAGTTATGCAGATCTACATCGTCGGGACATAGAGTTTCAGGTTGGGGACAAGGTTCTTCTGAAAGTGTCTCCTATGCGCGGAGTTATGAGATTTGGGAAGAAAGGCAAGCTAAGTCAGAAGTTTATAGGGCCTTATGAGATCTTAGAGCGAGTCGGGGAAGTTGCTTATCGTCTGGCATTACCAGCTGCATTAGAGAGAGTGCATAATGTGTTTCATGTATCGCAGCTGCGGAAGTATGTGAGCGACCCTTCACATGTGTTGGAGGCAGAGAACTTAGAGCTTGATGAGTCTTTATCATATCTTGAGGTACCTAAGCAGATCCTAGACCGAAAGGTTAGAAAGACTAGGGGTGGTGAGACAGTTTTGCTCAAGATCCTTTGGTTTAACCACTAGACCGAGGAAGCTACATGGGAGGCAGAGGAGATCATGAAAGAGCGTTACCCCTTCCTTTTTGATCAGGTATGTATGGTTACGGGGACGTAACCTTGTTTCTTTTAGGGGGGTAGGAGATGATCGCGAGCAGTTTCTAAGAGTTTTATACACCTTTTTATATGTTGCGTCGGTAGGTTGTCGGGATGAGTTGGGTAAGTAGCGTGTTTTATATTGAGTTTTGTTTTGGTTGTTGAGTCGGGAATGTTTTGGAGTACCTTTGTTTTAGTAGTGGTTTGAACTTCGGGGACGAAGTTCCTTTTAAGGAGGGAAGACTGTAATACTCCGTATTTATATGTCTTGGGGGTACTCTATCGAGTAGCCCTTACTCTGTCGAGTATGGACAAGTTGCGGAATAAAATAGTTTCTGACCTGTAGGGTACTCGATCGAGTAGGGGGGTACTCGATCGAGTGCCTTGGGTACTCGATCGAGTGTCCGGTTTTACGGGGGAGTTTTCTCGGGTTTTGTTAATTACGCGATTAAGGTATTTAAACATATTCGTAATTGTTTTAAATCACTTTTTACAAAACCTAAAACCTGTTTAAGAGAGAAAGCAACTAGTTCTTCTTCCTAATCGTGTTCTTGACAATTCCCGGAGTTCAGACGGTCAGTTTGTATCGTAGTTCGTGTCGTTGGATTCCTTGCGTCGAGGGTAAGCTTTTAATATAATTTCTATAATGTTTTGTTAAGATTGATGAAACCCTAATTTAGGAATTGGGGGTTTTTATGAGTAGTATTTGAATGGTAGCATCTATATGTTGTATGATAGGAGGAGAATTCGTAGAGGAGCCGTTTTGATACAGCTGTAGATACCGTCTGCGTGTTGTGCTTTCCAGGTAGGATTTCCTACTCAGTATTAGTCCCATAATGGGATATTGGTGATGTGCTGTAGTTAGTTGTTTGATATGATGATTGTGATTGTGATTGTGATTGTGGTTGTGTTTGTTGATGGTTCTCGAGATTCGTTCTTGGCTGAGTGGGGTCACTTGCGGGAGTGATCTCACGCCCTAGTTTCGCCCTTCGTGGAACCCGCCACGAAAGGGGATGTGCACATTAATGGACAGGGTTATCGCTCGTACGATGAGCGGGGCTTAGGTGGGAACGGCTGCGGTCCCCATCGGCGTGGGTCGGTCCAAAGGACGATCGGTATTGAGATGATGGGAGTTGGTGGTGTGTGTATGTGTGTGTGACAGTTCAGCTGTATGTTTGTCTTATTATTGTTATTTATATTGATTGTGTGATTAGTACTGACCCCGGTGTTGTTTTGTAAAACCTGCGGTGATCCATTCGGGGATGGTGAGCAGATATTGAGCAGGTATAGAGATGAGTACTGGGATAGCTGGGATGGCCACGACATGACGATAGAGTCTTCCGCTGTAGTTTAGCATTTATTTACATTTCAGTTGAGAACAGATAGTTTGGAATAATGTATTGTACTTTCAGTTTTGTTTCGAGGATTGTATTTATTCATTAAACTATTTACAATAAATGTTGTTTCTGTTTTGTCTATTTGATTATCATACCTCGGGCGACCGAGATGGTGATGTCTTCATACCTGAGTGGTCCTGGTAAGGCACTCGGAGTATGGGGGTGTTACACATGCACCAAGAGTTCAAACACAAGAGGTCATTCACGATCTTTAATGAACTCATAACTTAGTCACACCGTCGCGTCTTCTCGACATAACTGCCTTTTATACATATGTGTCGCACTTGCCAACAACAAAAACAACCTTCCAGAAAACCCTATTGGACATAGTCAAGAACTTTCCTTGGGTTGCTCTCATCTCCTTCCTCCCGACGATGAGAAAATTCGTGCAACTAGTGAAGATGGACTAAAAAGTGATATACCCATGATATCCGTCTCCATCAACAACATATTCTCAAAGCTGCGAGTGGCTATCGATGATTTGAACACTCGGGTAGCTAATTTGGAGAAGAGGTTTGGTAGTACCCAAAGTGAACCTAACCATCAAGGAGAAGACCAACCCTCCATTCACCAACCAACAGCTGTTGAAAATGAGGAGTCATCTAATGGTTCGCACACCCATGAACCCACCAACAAAGAACATGAAATTGCCTCGCCAAATACCCTTTCAAAATATCAAGCAACATCCTAAAAACTACCCATCAACAACAACCCAATCCTGCTTCCGCTCAGGATTGACAAAAACAAAAACAAAACTCACAAAAATATCCCCAAAAACACCAATGTTGGAACCATGGGAAAACATCAAAGGGTATTCACATATCTGGGAATAACATATGGCACCGCTCTGGAGATACTTGCTTCAGAAGGAATGCTCCAACCCATTAGTCCCACTCCGGATCCAGAACCAGAAAACATAACCCAATTTTGGAATGGCCACGCATACTGTCGATATCACAGAGGCAAGGGACATAACACTGAAGCATGCTACGAGCTCAACCACGCCATACAAGATGGAATTGATGATGGCAGATTTTCCTCCTTACTTCTAACCATTCCAGACAAAGAAATTGGGCTGCCTTATAGGAAGTTCATCGATTTGGGTGATCGAGAAGATGAGTATTCTACCAATCATTTGCTAAAAAGGAGAAAGGTAGACTCAACACCATCCTATCAGACAGGAGATGGGGCTTTAGTTAAACATGTCATTAACTGCCTTCGGCCGAATTATGCATCCCGTTTAAAGGTTTGTAACATCAAAAGCGTCGAGGACCTATTAGCAGAAATTTCTTGCATCGATGAAATCATTAAAGGAGGTTCAACATCTGCGACCCCTCCCGAAAAGCAAACCTTCCGCATTACCGAAGTAAAATTTTTGGAGCCTTCGCCGGAAAGAGCCACACACTCGCAAAGGCAATTTTCAGACCTGGGCATGCCTTATGCCATTGCTTTTAGAGTGCTTGTCTCTGAAGGACTAATCCAACCGATTGGCCCCACTCAAGATCTCGCACCGAAGAAAAGAGGCCAATTTTGGGACGGTTCCAAATATTGCCTATTCCATAGGGGTAATGGGCACAAGATAGAGATGTGATGGAAGCTCAAACATATCATCCAAAACATGCTCGATTGTGGCAAGATTGTCTTTATCAATCCTAAATCATTTAATGGAAAAGAATGGTCCCAATAGGCGTCTTAGTCCTCAAAAACAGGACAACCTTCTAGGATCTCATCCTTCTGGCGTCCCAGACAACGAGAGTGAAGTGCTCAAGTGAGTCAATGCTCAAGACCAGACATTCAAGCCGCTGGATGCTGCGAAGGAGACCTTCGAAGAGGAAAGTGATGATTAGGAGTTCGTATCTACGATTGAGTCTGAGTCCGAGTCCGAGTCTTAGGCTTTCTCATATCTATCCTAGCGTCTGTCCTTTTATTCCTAAGTGACAAATTGGGCGCTGTCCCCATGAGTCACATGTATTCATTGAGTCTGTGCCAACCTCTTATTTATCTAAATAAAAGCACGATTTCCACCTATTATATATTCTCCCCTTTACCATTTCCCGTTCACAACGAGAATTGATTTGAGACTTCATTTAAAACAAACAATATGTTTCAATTCAATGTGAGTACACTTGAGTAAAGTTCCGTACCGAGTAAGCAGAGGACTCGAAACTCCGTGTCCATTCTCTTTACCTATTCCATATCTGGCAATAGAAACCTTTCATTAGCACCCGATCTAGAACGAGCTCTTATCAGAGGGATTCTACGACGAACCCATATAACAAACCAGAACATCTCCTTGTTCATGATCAATGACGGAAGGCAAGCCCATTCCCCACAAAAACATCCCATCACCAAATATCAACCTCTCACAAATGGGTACATCCCCGTCTGCACCTCTACCTTCCTCGAACGAAGGACGGCAAAAAAACAATATATCCAAAGCAAAACCAAAGAGAAAGGCCAAAATCAAAGGCCCAAGCCAATATCCACTCACCCAAAGCCAAAGCGAAAGGCCAAAATCAAAGCCCCAAGCCAATATCCATTCACCAAAGCCAAAGCGAAAGGCCCAAGCCAATACCCATTCACCCAAAGCCAAAGCGAAAGGCCAAAATCAAAGGCCCAAGCCAATAGCCATTCACCCAAAGCCAAAACGAAAGGCCAAAATTAAAGGCCCAAGCTAATAGCCATTCACCCAAAGTCAAAGCGAAAGGCCAAAATCAAAGGCCCAAGCCAATATCCATTCACCCAAAGCCAAAGCTCAAGGCCAAAGCAAAAACCAAAGCCAAAAGCAATTCAGTCAAGGCCAAAGTCAAAGTCAAAGCAAAAACCAAAGTCAATTCACTCAAAGCAAAAGCCAAAGCCAAAGGCTACTCACCCAACGTCAAGGCCAAGACCCAAGCCAAAATCAAAACAAAACAAGATTAAAACCCTTTTCTCAAAAAGGCCAAAATCCAAAGAAAACATCCAACACACAAAATCCTGGACAAGTGAGTACAAAATACCAAGTCCAGGACCAACAAGTCCAAAGCCCAGGACCAACGAGTCCAACACACCAAATCCCGGACCGACAAGTCCAAAACATCAAACAAGTCAGTCCAAAACACCAAGTCCAGGACCAACAAGTCCAAAGCCCATAACTAACGTTTCTTCCCTCCAAATCCCGGACCGACAAGTCCAAAACACCAAACACTAAAACCTCAACCAAAACTGCTTCACCCTTAAGTCCTTCAAGAGACTGTTACAAGGTAACCTATCTAGGATCCTGGGGATTCCCCTCAAGATCATAATCAACACTGCTTCACCCATAAGTCATTCTTGAGACTGTTACAGGGAGACCTATATAGGCTTATGAGGATTCCCCTCAAGCTCGTAATATCACACCTTAACCTTTAAGGTCCAGACATGGGAATCTGATCCCACATTAATTACCAGCCATTTCGTACTCAGTCCACATCAAGCCTGAGACCCCATTCCACACCACATTGCAGGCCGTAACCCATCGGCCTAAACACCACAAAATACAAACTCCAGATTTTTATCTGTCAAACAAACTTATTATTACAAGGCTCCACATTCCATAATGTCGAAGCCATTTTCACCCTGACCCAAATACGGAGTCTTCAAAAAACATTACTCCCTAGAACGGGACATGCACATTTCATTCTTAGAGACCACTTTTTAGTGTGCTCACATAACAAGAAACTCTTTTCAAACTATGCCTCTTCGATTCATCATCAAGAGGGATTTCTCTCCAATCAACCTTCGAGTCACCAAACGGAATTTACCGTCGTGACACTCAACTCAAGATTTTTATCTGTCAAACAAACCCATTATTGCCAAGCTCCACATTCCATAATGTTGAAGCCATTTTCACCCTGACCCAGATACGGAGTCCTCGAATGCTTTGCTACCGAGAACGGGATATACCTAGTCTACCCTTAGGGTCCACTCTTTAGTGTGCTCATATGATAAGGAACATTTTCACAAATTACACCTCTTCGATTCATGATCAAGGAGGAATTATCTCAAGTCAATTTCTCGAGTCACTAAACGGAGTTTACCGTCGTGACCCTCACACTTTAAGGTCCTAACAACTCGCTTAGGCACACATTCAGACGAGTCACCAAATGGAATTTATCGTCATGACCCTCACACCCTAAGGTCCTAACAACTCGCTTAGGCACACACCCTGAACTACGATCTGGTTTGATTTCACATCACGTGAATACATAGGCAGTCCTATTACAAGGGCACAACCACACCCCCACACACATTCAATTTTTACACCTTCAATTTGTAACCCATTGCACACACACGCAGAACTACGATATGGTTTGATTTCGCACACACGCGAATACGTAGGAAGTCCTATTACTAGGGCACAACCGCATACTTCTTTCACAACACTTCCAATTTTCAATCCTCAATAACCAGCTCAGAACTACGATCTTGTTTGATTTCGCAAACACGCGAAGACGTAGGCAATCCCTCAACAAGGACACAACCGCACACCCGTTTCAATCTCAACCATCAACATCAATCCTTAAAATCAGCCCACCCAGCTGCTAAAATTAATCTTATACCTCTTTACTAGGGGGCTTCTTCCTTAAGATGTTGCCCATTTCTCCTTTTGCCAGTCTTCTCACTCTGGGGGCTTCTCTTTCGAGATGTCACCCATCCTTTATCCTCAAACATCTTTTGAGTCTCAACTACAGTCTAAAATAAACCGCCCATAGTCTAGTGCTCGGTTCGGACGATGAAAAAGTCTTGGTTCCGCTCTCCGAATCATCATGCCTCAGAGAAGGATCTCAAACAAGTAAACGGTGGCAAAGATGTCTGGAGAAGATAATTAATTCGCGTTCCCCAGTCGAGCGGACCTTCAACCTCAGGGATTTGATGCGCGTTGTCACCCTCTTTTGGCTAAGGAGTTGCACTTACATTGGCAAAGTCTATCAAAGTAACCCCCGTGTCATGTCGCTATTGAGTTTGTGTCGCATCCACGACCGCCTATTTGTCAGTTTGTCAGTATGGGTCCGTGTGCGTCAATGTCGTAACGGTCACGTGTCTCCAATCTATCAAATCACAAATCTATGAGAAACAAATTCTAACTCTTAACAGCTTTTAAGCTTCACAACTTCCGAAACTCTTATCTCCCCTTACGCGAGATATTACGTGCTAATTACTTACATGATTATGTGCTTATGTGCTTATATGCTTGTGTACTACGTGCTTGTCTATGCGACTGCGGATTTGTCTGGTCACTAACCATGCAGATAATCATGAGAAGACAAACTCACTCCAACTGAGTATTGGGTTCTTCCTAACAAACACCGACCCGTCAAGTCGAAGGGCTTTAACCCCGTCGATTACATGGCATACGCTACCTCCCAACAAGCGGCAACTCATATCCCCGGCGAGTCCCGAGAAGTTTCTAACTCCCCAGCGAGTGCCGATTTTCAAATAGAAGTCACACAGATGATCTATCCCCAGCGGAGTCGCCAATCTGTGGACGTGGGCCACAAGCCGGTTTGCGGGCGCGATGCCGCCTACCGGTCCGTAGTCACGTGCCACCTACACGCCAAGCCAAACTATGGACATGCAGTGGTCTTTTGAAAGCCACGCTTGGTGACGTAAAAATGCTTTCGGCCGAATCGCTTTAGATCGGTCGGTTTCGTCTCGGCAAAGGTCTCGAAACGATTAGAGATGTTCGGAGTCACCACCAGGCATTTGTGGGATACTTGGAACCCGTTCGAATCCACTTTATACCTAGGTCAATCAAGGCAAAAAGCGGTGTTTGACATAGATACTAAAGATAAAGACTCGTCCCCCTTTTAGCATTCTATGCCTAAAATGACTCTCGTACGCCCTGGATAAGGCCATCCTCTATCCAAAGGTTCTGAGTAAGGGGTAAGGGTACATATTGGGAAGCCCTTTAATCGAACACCCAATCCCTCCCGCGTCAGCGGCCTCTACTGATCGATCGTGGTTGTTTAAGTGCAAAAGTTGATAAAACGGTGTAAATGCAAGAATGCACATCCAAAAGTTTAACCCAACATGTGAGCATTTCCTAAGTCGGTTTGTTTATCCAAATATCAATAAAATGATGTCGAGTTGGATTTATATTGATTTGCATGTGAAAACGGAAATTAAACATCCATTTACCAAATTCGGGTCACGATACTTAACACGATCCATATATTTGAAAAAGTGATGTCAAATGACAAAGTGTAAAATGTAAACTTGTCAATCTGATCCGTCATATATCCGGATTAACCGTAATCCGGATCGTCCTATAAAAGTGCTAAAACGAGACGGAACAGTGCCAGGCAGCCAGAAGAGGTGCGAGCCTCTTGGCGAGGGAAGGGGCTCTGGCCAGGTTTATAAAAGATGAAAACAGGAGGCCTTGGGGCGCGAGCCATGAGCCGAACCAAGAGGCGTCTCCTGGTTGTAAAAAAAAAGGTTGTTTAAAACCATTTTAAAAGGTTGTTAAAAAGGTTATTTAAAACCGTATTTGTGATGAATGATTGCAAATGTTGTTTGTATGACTCGGAATAATTACTATTGTGTTAGTAATATTCGTTGTCGGATTTGCATGTTTGAAAAGCATAGTTTACAAATAAAAATGTAAAATGTTTGATTGGAACTAATTATGTTAAGTTCATTTCTTTGTAATTAGTCAAGTTTGTCATCGTACTCGGATTAAACCGACATGGTATAAGGAACCAATGATGATTATGAATTATGACTAATATGTTTACAAATGTAAGTAAATGATAAAAATGCTAAATAAAAGAAAAGGGTGTTAAAATACCCATTAAAATGTAATTAACCAAATAATATCACCGAGTCACGGATTAAACTGTCATGGTATATGGAACCAAGGGTGATTTTTGTAATGGTCAAAATATTTGTCATAAAAATGAATTAAAATGGTAAAAACCGTAAAAGGAAAGAAATAACAATAAAATAAAGTGTTGAAGGAAAGACGAACTCAAACATGTTTGAGTCTGACCCGAGATGCCACAAGAGGCGCGAGTCTCCCTGCATAGCAAGGAGCTTCTGTCTCAGGCCAAAACTCGGTTTTGGCTCGTCTAACCTATGTTTGAATCGTGTTATACATTGTTCATACTCATAAACTCATAAAAACAGTAGAGACATGAAATAAATGAGTTGTTTACACCCTCAAACTTACGTGTATTGATGTTTGCGAGGTAGACGACTTTAGAGACGGTTTTCTCGTAGCGACTACTCACGATCAAGGAAGTTTAAAAGAGTACCTTAAAAAAGGATTGTGTTTTGAAAATATGTTGAAAATATGTTAATTAAAACATGTTGATTAATGTTGAGTTGGTCGAATGGGTCGGTCGAATGCACGGCGACGGTACCAAACAAAATGTGTAAGGCTTGTGTTTACGATCGGTAGATCGTAAACACGTGTCGATATTGTGAGTTAGGAAGTCGGGTCTAGAAGTTTAAGGGAGGAGGAGGGGGCGGACTCTCGCATAACCTTCAAATGGTTGCATTTGAGGTGTATTTATAGGAAAATGAGTGGTCGTGTGAGTTTTGAGCGACGTGGCCACCAGGGCTGCTCAAAGAGGCGCGAGCCACGTCGCACGTCTTCGAGGTGTCTTGTCGCTTTCACACAAATACAATCATGATTTGTTCTATCCTAGAATTCGTATGCACATGTTTGGTACTTGACCATGCATGATCCCGGGAAATCTTAACATGGAAGCATTTGAATTGTTTTGTTTTTTGTGTTTGACTCGGTTTAACTCGTTGTTGGAGTCGGATTTGAATTTTAAGTCGGTTTTTGGTCCGGTGTCGGTTTTTACTCTAGTTAGTGTCATTGCGACCCCGTCGTCATGCATTAAACACTCCAGGTACTTTTGAAAAGTTTTGAAATGTTTTATTTTCGAAATAGTTTTATGTTTTCCGATGTAAAGTTGTACACAAACTGTCGATCAAACGCCGCGATTCCAAAGCATGTTGTAGTCCGATAATCATCGGATGTTTGTTGGAGTCTCAGCAGATACTGGGTATCTACAGGTGGTCCAAGGAGTATAGGCCGAGGAGGCCTCAAAGGAAGTCAGCCTCTCTGCCAACCGAGTGGCAATGGCAGCACAACTCAGGAATCGGGTGTCAGACGAGGCCATAAGGGCTAGACTAGCACATACAAAGGCAGGGGCACTAAGGGTGACAGGCTGTGATCGGGCGGGGTTAAGATAAGACACTAGGAGCATCAACTCATGTGAGTTTAGCTTACTCACATCCTTCCTCTCGTAGAGCAGACATGTCATAGCACGGAAAAAGATCTTCAAAGTGACATGTTGAATATCATTGATCAACATGTTACTCGAAGTGGGAGCTGGTTTACCGGTGAAGCATGGCATGAGACTACTAACCCCACACTCAGACGGAATATCACGGAGAGCTCCCTTGGCGGGTTTAGCCAAGCCAAGGTGAGTTTCAAACATATCCATTGTCAACAGAAAACTTGTGTTCATCAGGCGGAACTCAACAGTTTGTTCTACCGCATCATACTTAAACAAACTCATAAATTCAAGGGTGAGAAAAGCATACGAATGTTTCCGGACACGATACAACCCAGTCATCCCTAAAGTCTCGAAGATTTGTCTAACATCGGTCTCAATCCCCAAGTCAGTCAGAAGAGTCGTGTCTATACAACAGGTAGGTCTCATCTTTCGTTTCTGCAAGGCCACAAAATTACCCCTTTGGGTAAAGTCCACAAAAACTACGGACGGGTACTCCGGTACCGCTGGGACCGTAGGTCCACTCCCCTCTCTTACCTCGGGCTCCGAAGCCCTCCCCCTCTTGCTCTGACGGGTTCCCACGGTTGGTCTCGGCATCTGTTTCAACATATGACTTAAATATACAGCCACATATACTTGAAAAAACATGCAAGGCATTCATTTATAATCATAGAAAGGAGCAACTAAGTACACACTTTCACCAACAATCCCAAAATTATAAGCATAGACTCTTAAATTTATTAGCAGGCGGTCTCACAGGTGTAAAGATTTGGACATCTAAGGTACCGATTATCATCATCACTATCACTTCTGGAAATCATACTTTCAAAATAACTTCATAAACAACCAAATTTTACAACAATACAAAACGAATTTCGGTTTGGGGCACTTTTAAGATGGAGTTTTAAGGCAAATTTTTGAGGGAATATCATCAAAATCAACTCTAAACATGATAAGTATAACATACATTACCCAATTTTCAGCCTTTTACATACAAAAGATAACCAAAATTCAATTCAAAATTGCAAACCCTAGAAAATTCGAGTCATACAAACCCTTAATTTGATTCGACTTTTTTTTGGCATTGTTAACAATAGTAAACGATAAATTGAATCAATTAGATCATATTACAACAATTATAAACAAGGTTTAGCCCACATAGATCGAATTTCCAGCAATTTCCAACACCCTACATGCTTTTAATTAATTAAAAACATCAAAATAGGATAGACATTCATACCTTAATTGATTAACAAGCAAAAAGAACGAATTAGGCAAAGAAATCACCAAGATTTAAGTACAAAATCACCAAGAACAAGGGTACTTTGAGAGAGAGATTTAGAATTAGGGTTTTGATGAGTGAAAGAATAAGGAAGAAGAATTAGAGAAAAGGGTATAAGACCCCGTGTTTCAGCGGCACTGTAGCAACTTACTCGATCGAGTAAGTATGTTACTCGATCGAGTGGCCTCCACTCGATCGAGTTGGAGCTACTCGCTCGAGTTTTTACAGGTAATTCCCACTCTCTCGACATAATAGCTTTCTAACTAGATCGAATGAGGTCTACTCGGTCTAGTAGGAACTCATACTCGGTCAAGTAAGGCTAGGCATATGATCAGAAATATAAGGTTAACTAAAGATTCCTGCAAAACAGCAACGCGTGTCGATTCCAAAATGAATTCGGATATCGGCACAGATTATTATACTCATTCACGATGAATTACTACCACACTAATACCACGTATCAATTCTAACAACATATCACTTTGTGCAACTCGTTTAACTTCATTCTATGACAACATTACGCAACCAACTAACTGCATTATTAGCCTTCTCATGTAGACATTCAACACGCTTCTTTTCACTTATGATCATACAAGCGTGACCACAACAAAATAACTTCTAATCATGTCATTCTAAACATACGTGTAACATGTAACCATTCCTTATCATTCAAGCGTACTAACAGTTTAACCATGTCACAACAATTATCAAGCAGCTTACTCCACTTAATTACACCACATTGCGGAAGCATTCGACCATTCATCTATCACATTCTCCAAGTACTACTTGGACAGCTGCTACAGCTTATTCAAAACTTGCTATTTTCCTTCATTACCACATACCATACTCACAATTTCTTCCATATCAAGTGCTAATACCAGTCATTTGGAACAAACATTACCAACACCACATCATACACGCTGTCACATATTATAAACATATCACCACTTCCATTGCTACTCAACTATTGATTCTCATGGTCCTAATCACAATTATACACTCTAGCATCCATGAAGACTCCATCACAAACATCCCTAACATCACTATTATACACACTAGACACATAAATCCCGACTCGATATTCCCATAACCGGTGACTGGCTTAAGCATAATGGGGCCATGATTTTGAAATGAGGGGACCTACTCACCCAAAATCTAGCATCAGCTGGGGCTCCCAATACACATACACCAGGTTCATTTTATTAGACTCACTACGTTCATTAGGCTCATTTGTTACAGGTTCCAAAATCATCGCTCTGATACCACTTTGTGACACCCCCATATACCAAGGAGCCTTAACAAGATCTTCCCTAGCATATAAGGGCATCACCATCTCGGTTGCCCGAGGACAGTAATAATCAAATGTCGATAAAAGAACAATTAAGTTACATTACAGTGATTAACAAACTAAGATATACAAAGATACAACTCGGACTACTATCAACTATGTAATCTACACTTCTGTCATGACTCGTGAAGGACTCATCCCGCCAAGTATCCAGCTATCATCCAAGACAACACCTGCTAAGACTGACTGCTCACCATAAGGGATCACGGCAGACACAACAGAAACAAACAAGAAGACAAAACCACACAAGGTCAGTAACTGAAGAAACACACCAACCACTGACATAACAATGCAGACACAACGGCACACACACCAGCCACATCTCCACCAATCAATCATCGTCACCGACTGTCCACTGGACCAGCCCTGCCAGTGGGGGACCGCAGCCGTTCCCACCTAAGCCCCGCTCATCATACCGAGCGATAACCCTGTCCCATTAATGTGCACATCCCCTCCCGTGGCGGGTTCCACGGAGGGCGAAACTAGGGCGTGAAGCCACTCCCGCAAGTGACTCCACTCAGCCGAGGACGCACCTCGAGAACCAGAGACAAACAACACAACCAGCTGTACCACAACAACGACAACGAAACAACACAATACCAACCAACTATCACAATCAGACCACCACACCGACACTACAGTAATCAAATCACATCAAAAGATACTTTAGACATTCAACAGTACTGAGTAGGCGAACCTACCTTTAGCGCACCGCAGCGACTCCACTTCCAATCACAAGATGTCAAACAACCACGCAACACACCTATACAAACAGTACAATCATCTATCACAACCACTACAACCCTAACTGAAACCAACAATGATAATGATGATGATGATGACATACCTACGCATAGGATACCGGCGTCAAGATCACTACCCGACACAAGCAACTCATCCCTACGGCACAAGCATCCTTAAAGGCTCCCATGGAAGAGGCTATGGTGAAGGGAAGAAGGAGAGACGACATTTAGGTTTAGGGAAGAGAGGCGGAAATGATTTGCGGTTTCTCAAAACACGATATATAAATCCTCGCTGTAAAGACGTTACTCGATCGAGTAACTAACTTACTCGATCGAGTGGCACCTACTCGATCAAGCCTCCAAGCTACTCGATCGAGTAGCCTCGACTAGATCGAGTACCACACCCAAAACTCACCAAGTCACAAGATAAAGCTTATAAGGTTTCCCCAAAGGTCAAGACACGTCACTAAGGTTGGGCAACGGGTCCTTAAAAGGACGGGTATTACACTTACTACGCACATGTTCCGGCACAAACTCGCGTCGCACAGCCCTCTTAAACTCACCCCAAGGTATAGCAGACATCCCATGTTTCACATATAAATCCAAAGCACTCGCTCTAACCTTATCCCACCACTCTCCAGCCGCATCCCTCAAGTAGAACGCAGCCTGTTCCACTTTAAAGTCCTCTGGGCAATGAACCACATTAAGTATGTTCTCCATCTCTCTATGCCAATTATCAAGCGGAATTGGCGCACCCGTGCCCATGTACTCCTTTGGGTTAAACCTCGCTATGTTTATACTGATCTTGGCGAAATCCACACCCGCCTCTTTATCTTTCCCGAACTTGTTTAGAGCATCAGTGAGAGCATCTTGGTGCTCCAACATCTTAACTATCTCATCAATGCTCATGTTCTCAGCCCTGGCATACAACGCGTTTCTCTTTGGCGGCATCTCGGATCTATATAAGAAAAGGTAAACATAAACACACATCCCATATCTCAAACACGTATAGGACCTGTACTGAACCTACTCGATCGAGTCTCACAACCCACTCGATCGAGTTGAGGCCACTCGATCGAGTTGCTCACCTACTCGATCGAGTTGCTCACCTACTCGATCGAGTGCCTCGACTCCAGAATCTGACCAGAATGCATCCAAAAACGTACTCGATCGAGCCAAAACCTTACCCAATCGAGGGCCCCAAACTACTCGATCGAGTGCTCAAAAACAGTCTACTGCCCTGAAACGAAAAACACCCCACTCGATCGAGTCACATCCACTCGATCGAGCCACTCACCTACTCGATCGAGTGCTCCCCACTCGATCGAGTCATGCTGACTCATATACTACCCGCATGCTCAACTCAACACTTGCAACCATCTCTACTTATATGCAAAACGACAAACATATATACGATATCTATATACACAACAAACGATAACTTTCTTCACATGTTTCTAACAAGCCACGTTATAAATCATCTATCATGCAATTACGTTATTCAATCAACATACATACTCATTTTATCATCACTTTTCACCACAACACCTCATATCCTCCACATGCATTCATCATCCGATTCAGACAACACATTTCTACATAACCATGTAACATACGAGATAAACACATAACGATCCCATGACACACCCCATAGTGACTGGTTCAAAGTTGTAGGGCGAGATCGTGACTTTAGGACGTCTCGCAAGTCTTTGCATTAGCTCCTAACAACTCCTACCCAGGTTCATTTTATTTTGACTCCCTAAGTTCATTGGTTCATTAGTTACAGGTTCCAAAATCGTCGCTGTGATACCACTTTGTAACACCCCCATACTCCAAGTGCCTTACCAGGACCACTTAAAGAATGGGAATGCTACCATCTTGGTTACCCGAGCCAATGAATATCAAATAGACCATAGAGAAACATACTTTAATAAATAAGTTTAAAGCGATACAAGTTCAAATCCTAAAACTGATAAAGTAAAATACAACTGTTTCTCAAACTGCAAATCCAAATGAAATAAACTAAGTTCACGACACAGCGGAGGACTCTAGTGACTCATGTGATAACTCCATCCTAGTTATCCCTCGCGTAAGCCATCTCATACCTGCTCAATAACTGCTCACCATCCCCGAATGGATCACCACAGTTTTTAAAACAATTAAACGGGTCGATCGATTACACAAAATAACACAAAATTTGAATAAAAGCAACACTATAATCCAATCCAGCCAAACCAATCTCCATCATATCACCATACACCTGACTACATACTAAAGTGTGTAGTCCTGCCAGAATACTCATCGCAACAAGTATTCCACACTGCCAGTGGGGGACCGCAGCCGTTCCCACCTAAGCCCCGCTCATCTCATCTGAGCGATAAACCCAAGTTCCTAAATATGCACATTCCTTCTGTGGCGGGTTCCACAGTAGGCGAATCAAGGGCGTGAAGCTACTCCCGCAAGCGACTCCACTCAGCCGAGAACGCACCTCACAAACCACATATAGTTATACGACAATCACAATATACAATCAACAATCACCAATTCCAAATCCAATACCAATATGATATTCCACAACAACAACAACAACAACAACAACAACAACAACAACAACAACAACAACAACAACAACAACAACAACAACAACAACAACAACAACAACAACAACAACAACAATCGATTACCAACAATGCCATGTAAACAATACTGAGTAGGGAAACCATACCTGGAATAGCATTCACACGATCGTCAAGCAGCTAATCAAAACCTTTCTTCTACGAATCCTCCTCCTAAAACACATAATCACATAATTACCACCTAATCATCATAATACACCCAAAACCCCCAAATCTACCCAATTAGGGTTTTAAACAAACTTACTAAATCATTATAAAAATTATATGAGAAGCTTACCCTCGACACAACGATCACAACGGCGTAAAGAACAAGACAATCCGATGATCCTAGCCTTGGGATTTGCTAATAATGCGATGAATGTGAACTACGTAACGCTTTTCTTTTCTTTGAAAGGTTTTAAAAGGTTAAAAAGTGATTAAGCAAAGTGACGCAAGCCCTTTTATATTAATCTCGCATTATTAACAAAACCCGGCTAAACAACCCGTAGTACGCACTTACTCGATCGAGTAAGTGACTTACTCGATCGAGTGCCCCTTACTCGATCGAGTGTCACACGTACTCGATCGAGTACCCATCAGGTCAGCTTATGTTTTGCGTAAAAACATACTTACTCGACAGAGTAATCCCCACTCGATAGAGTACCCACAGACATAAAAAACCGTAGTATTACAGATTATCCGGTCAGACAGTCAATCTCCTGATCGAGAGAACCACTTTATGATATGATCACGTGCGAGAACGACCTGAAAGACATCTTGCATTGAGTGGGAGATATTTATGGACAAGAGAATTGGTAGCGCACACTTGTGTCGGACAAGTGGGAGATTGTTGGAGTGAGTGTCCTCCACAATAGTGCGTCTACATACTAAATCCCGTACAAGGAATATCAGGGATTTATTTTATATATTTGTCAGTTGATCAACGTTTATCGGTAACGCTCGGTTGACTGGAGTTTGACGTTACTGTCGTGTGACGACGGTAATCAACTGATCCCTTTAGGTCACACCTATAGGATGACGCCCAAATTGAATAAATTAATTTTTTGTATGAGATACGATTTAATTATTTTCTTGTATTAATTGACTTTTAATAAGTCAAGTGAATGTATTATTTGATGACGAGTTAGGAACTCGGGCCAAGGGGATTTATTACTTAATTATATGATAATTAATTAATAAATATTTATAAGAATTTATTAATTAATAGCTAATTAAATAAATTACTACGGTATTTGTGTATATTGTGAGGCGGAGGTAATTAGCTATTTAAATTTACAAGAGGTTGTAAAAATTAGCTAATAAGGGTACATAAGACACATTTCATATTGATAAAATTGTCTAATAATTACTTAATAGTCAAGTGGTCTTTAGCTGTTAATTTGTATTATTTAAGTGTTAAATAATCAAATTAATATTTAATTATGTAAGATAATTAAACATAAGCCTTATAAGCATTTGTGGGACAAATGTCGAAAATCGAAATGGACCATATGAGGTCCAAGTGAACCGGTTTTTGTAGGTCTTATATAGACCTCCACTTGTTAATATTGATTTGTAAAGAACACATGGGTGTCCCATCATTTCTTTACATTTCATTCTCTATAAATAGCCTCTTATACACACTTTGCATGGGTGATTTTTAAGTCAAAAGTTCTCCCTATTAGAGTGTCTTGGCCGGTTTTCATAGAGAAGAAGTAAGTCCAATTTTTCATCATCTTCTTCTCTAAAACCACTTGATCAAGTTGTTGATATTCATCAATTAATTCACATAAATTATAATATACATTCTCTAATATTATCAAAGTAAAAATATTACATAATGATACAAGGTAGTCCTAAATATTATCTAGTTAGTAATTTTAGGATTTTTGGGCTAGTATTGGTTGCATGCAAAGGAGATCACCTAGTTTGGTGATTAAGGTTCTAGGAGAATCATCCATCATCGTTTAGCTCAAGAACTATAAAAGGTAGGAGACCTTTTGTAGTGCTCATATTGCCATTTCACCAATGTAAGGGAAAATTCCTTCTTTATACTTGCATGCATGTAGATTTAGAACATCACATAAAATTAACTAGTAATTTTATTGTCATTAGAAGAGTCTAATGAGAGTCTAAATACTAACATATATATAGTTACAAGGGTACTTTGGCTACAAGAAGAGTATAAAATAATTACAAAGATTATGAAAACTAATTACAAGATTACGTTGATCCCGTAATCTTATCAAGTACTCCCTTCAATTTTTAATTAGAAATTAGTTATTGCCTCATACTCTACTACTTTTGCTCTATTCTTTAGAATTGCTTCATCTTTCTTAATTGAGTATGATTTGTGTGGTCAGAATTTAATGTTGAGAAGGTGAGACGGACCACTCACTCATACCTACTTAATTCCTTAATTATTATTGTGTAAAAAGAACAATTCCTAAGAATCACAAGGACTACTAAACTTCTCACCCCAATAAGTGTATATATTCTCCTTTAATTTACTCCCTGTTACCTTTAATCAAACAAAAGATATCAATTGAGATGTGATGTATGGTACTATGGTTTATTATACAAGGTGGATAATCAAATTCAAAACGTTTTGTTGGACTTGAAAAATCGATAAAACACACAATCAATAATCAACCGTAGTTTATTCTGATATTTCACTTGTATGAGAGTTTCAAATTTTTAATTTAAAACTCAAAAGTCATTAGACTACCATATTATCGAATCAATGATTTATATCCTAATAGGCTTCAAAACTAAGTTCCCCTTTGTTCCACAAGCACTAGATTTTGTTTAGGTATTTTTTTACCGAATTGGTTGATTCGGGTCAATGCGGTCTTACTTGTCGGATATTTGATTGTTTGTTTGTATGACGGTATTTAAATAAGGAAATAAAGTACGAAATATAAATTAACACGTGAGATTTGGTGACGCGGAAAACCCAATGTGGGAACAACCGCGGGAGGGACGGTACCCTGCCAAATATTGCACTAGCTTTTGAATAGGAGGATGATTACAACAGTTTCGTAATGCTAATCTTGCTAACACGAGATATCGTGTTTATAAGATCTTGGATGAATGTATGTGTGTGTATGCGAATGAATGTATATCCTTCTTTGATTGCTTCCTTGGCTATTTATAGGGTAAGAACCCTAGATGTATCCCACTTTGGTTATGGAAAGGGAATATAATTTCCATAATAACTCTTTCCATGTTTGGCCGTCTCCCTCAATTCTCCCTGACTTCTCCCTAACTTCTCCCTGAGTCCTCTTTCCTAAATCCAGACGCTTCCTTCAATGGGCCTCACCCTTCCTTTCGCACACGTGTCGGACCATTCGTCCTATTCCGTGCTTCCTACAACTGTGGGCTCCCCTTCTCTTATGATCCATTTATTTATCAAGTGGGCCTTTCCCTTTTGAGTGATTTTTAGCCCAAACAGTTTGCCCCAAATTTCTTGTGAAGTACGCTTCGAGGTGTCAAGCAAGAAATTTACGTAGTCGACTGCTAAAAACCCTAAGCCGTCATTTGCACCTCCTTTTCATGCAAATCCATCATTTCAGCCGCCCACCTTCTTTTTTCTCGCACCCTACTCCCTCTCTCTTCCTTTATAACCCCAACCTCCTTTCTTCACTTCATTAATTACAAAATCATTTCATAAAAACTCTCACTCTCTCTCTCTCAAATCCTTAATCTTCCTTCCCTCATTCCTCTGCCGGCTTCACTGTTCTACTCCTGTCGTTCCCAGGTATTTCTCCCTTCTTTTCTCTTTAATTCCCATTTTCTCTTTCTTCACCATGGGCAAAACCGGACACTCATCATCGACTTCCACACTCTCCGACCGTAACCCTGATTCGGTCTTTCCTTCCCGGGGACTCTTCACTCACCCCCATGACTGTGACTCTGCCTTAACCTCTGCTGACATCCCTATGATCAAGGGTTTGCTTGGTCTTGGTGACGGGGTGGATATTGCCATCCCTGAACCGGGTCAAAACGTCGATGCCCTTCGTCCAGGATGGGTTTGCTTTTACTTATACCCATTTAAATATGGTCTTCGCTTCCCTTTTCCTAAACTCGTCCAAGACTTCATCTTTACGAACAACTTCGCCATGGCACAAATTTTTGCCAATGTCTAGAGGGTTCTTCTTTACTCCTTAGCCGCTTGTCAAAATACTGGCAACTCTATCTCTCCGGGCGATCTGGCCCACATGTACAATATCAGGTCCCTGGGCAGGGGCCAGTTCTCACTCCGGGGATCTGGAAAGGCTCCCTTCAGGCATGTGTCCAAATCTCGAGATGAGAAGTGGTTTGAGGATTTCTTCTTTGTGAGGAAGGACTCTATCCAGCCGCCTTCCGACTACATCTTCGAGAAATGAGTCATAACTTCGAGTAAGTAGACTTCCTGTTACCTGATTAGTTTTATCCTGCTGCTTACTAGCTTACTTCATCACCCTCGTGCAGGTCCCTGCTACCTGACTCGTATTGGCGCCCAGATCCCTGCCCGTAGCAAGTTGTTCTGTATCCCTGAATCTGAGAGAAAGTTTTCTGACCTGCTTCCTGGTTTCTCACCTGCTTCCTCCTCCAACCCCCTTCAATCACCTCACAGCATATCTTCTGGTAAGCCTCTTACAGTTGTCTCAGTTTGCATGCAACTTTTCTGTCAGCTTTAATTTTCCTGACGCCTGAGATGATATCTGCTTGAAGGTTCAAAAGTTGATCCTCTAGAAGTTATCCTTTAGAGCGCAAAAAGAAAGAGATCCACTGCCAGTCCTGACGTGGAATCTGCCTCCACGAGGAGCGCTCCTGCTACCTCTTTCCAGACTCCTCTTACTCATTCCAGTTCTGCTATGCCTGAACCTTTGGAGGTTGATCTATTGTCTCGCCATCCTCCTACTCCTCCTACCAGTCCTCGTGCCTCAGCTAGCGGAGGCACCATTGCTCACTTCCCTGAGGGTTTTGGGAATGTTGATAAGGTGCCCTACTGGCCAGAGATCGACCAGCTGCTCTTCCCTCCTCTAAAAGAGGCTTTCTCAGAATTTTCTCCAGAGGAGATGGCTGAGAACGACGTGCACAACACCTTTATGGTAAGTGATCTTCGTCTTATACCTGTTCCAAAATATATTTTATTATTTTTTTTGAATTCTTCTTGCTGACTTTTGATTTTTCCTGCCCCAGACCCTCCAGTCTGCTCTTTACAACAGGAAGATGATCAACATAGTGCAGACCACCAGTCGCGCCACCAACGCCAAAAACCAAGAGTCAAGGGGACAGATTCTTGATTTGGTGCAAAGAAATCTAATCAAGGAACGCGTCGTGGAGCTGAAGGCTGAGCTCGCTGGTGCCAAGAAAAAGTTGAAGGAAGGGGCTGATCAGCTGGCACGCACTCAAGAGGTGTGCAGCACCTTCCCTGATTCCCTTAAGCGTTCTGATGAGAAGATCAGCGAGCTGATCTCCCTAGCCACCAATGTCGTTGTTTATGCTACCTGGCGGGGAAAAATCAGCGGGATGCGTGCTGCTCTTGAGGAGGCTCCAACCCAGCAAGCTGTAGAAGAGGAGGAGAGGCAGCTGGAGATGCTCTACCCCACCCCACCTGATCTGAGTGCGCTGATGCCTGAAGTTGGGGAGGTGAATTCTCTGTCTTGGTGAGCAGGGCCGGGTGGAGATCTTTGGATTGCCCTGCACGTGCTGCCGACTCTCGGGAGGCTATGGCGATTGAGGGTGCGCAAGCGATCCGGTACACAAATCGAAGGTCGGAGGCATAGGAGATGCCAGAAGTAGAGGTCATTAATGTGACCGATAATTAAGTTTTTTTTTTATCAATGAACTTTTTGGTAGTCTGGCCCAGTGGTGGCAGACTTGTAAATTTTTAAACTTTTCCTGGTAGCTTCGCTAAGGTGGCGATTAAACTCTGGGGCCGTATTTTGGCCATGTTTTTGGAATGCCCCTTGCCTTAGGTTTGGCAAGTTTAACTTATATCTTGTGTGCTAGATTTTGTTTTTCCTTTAGCTTAGGAGGTTGCCGTGTCAGCCTGTTGGCTGATTTAGGCGAGTCATGTCATCCTGAGGAGGCTGACTTAGACTCAGCTAGCTGCCGTGTCAGTCCGTTGACTGATTTAGGCATGTGCCGCAATGTAAGGAGGGGTGGCCGTGTCAACCTTAAAGGCAGATTTAGACCAGTCGTGTCAGCCTGAAGAGGCTGAACTAGACTCAGCTAGCTGTCGTATCAATCTAATGACTGATTTAGGCGTATGCCGCAATTTCGGACTACTTAACCTTGTTCATGACACAAGGTGTGTTCATCACGTTTAAAGCCAACAGGGGCGTAGTTTAGGCAAGTTTATCGTCGTTCTAGGACCAATGGGACGCTGCAGGATTCTGGTAGCTCAGAGATCCCTACGTTCCATGTTCGTATGCATGCATGTTGGGGCCCTGATTAATTGCGATTAGTGCGAGCTACGTCCAGGGGGTGGTATTAGGGGTAGCTGGGTAAGCGTGTTTAGCTGTCAACCAGGCTTCCTTTCGTATGCTCCACAGTCCGCCTGGTGAGGGTGCTCCTTGTGGAGAAAGTAGGTTAGGCATGTTGGAGTGCCATGTGCCTTGTCACCCCGCGTTGGCAGTTGACACTCCTGCTAGATACTCTTTCAACGTACCATAGACATTAGGATTCAGGGTGATGTACTTAGAGAAGCCTGAAAACAGAAAATCCTATTAGAAAAGTGTGAGCTACCTGACGCTGTCTCCTGGGGTACCAGAGCAATTGTGGTCCCAGGACGCTGACAGTCCATACCATCCAATAGTAGTTTTAAAATTTGAAAAAGTTAAAGAAGCCAAGAATGAGAATGAAATTGGAAGTATGCCTACTACCGGACTTTCTTTTATTTTAAAATAATTTGACTCTTCATAGTACATTACCCCGCAAGCTAAAATCTACTTATTATTAAAAGTAATATCTCTTTAGGTGAAGTATGTTCCATGGGCATTGTATGATTTGACCGTCCATAGTCATCAGTCTGTATGCGCTATGGCCAACAACTCCTTCTACCTGGTATGGTCTTTTCCATTTGTAGGCGAATTTTCTTGCCTTTCGATTTTTAGTGTTTTGGAACACTTCTCGGAGAACCAGGTCTCCTACCTCCGGGAGCCTGACTTTCACATTCTTGTTGAAACTCCTGGCCACTGACTGCTTGTAGGCAGCTAGACGTATTTTTGCACTTGCTCGCAGCTCATCTATTGTATCCAGACTCCTGACCATCTATGCACTGTTCAGTTCCCCTGTCATACATCCATACCTGTGAGTGGAAACTAGAACTTATGATGGAATGACTGCCTCCACGCCAAACACCAGGCTGAAAGGTATCTGGCATGTTGCTATCTTTGGTGTTGTTCAATCTGACCATAACACCAGTGGCAACTCATCTGCCCACTTTCCTCCTAACTCCTGTAACCTCCTTCTCAGATTGTCCATGATGATTTTATTGCTGGACTCAGCTTGCCCATTAGATTTTGGGGTCCTGGGTGCTAATTTTTTCAAGGTGATGTTCCATCTGGCACAGTATCCTTCAGCATCATTGGAGATGAACTGTGCGTAACACTACGGATTTTCCTTGGTGACTACTCGACCGAGTAGAGCCTACTCGGCCGAGTAGTGCTTTGGCCGTGGGTTATTTTGGTTCTGCCGAGGAATACTCGGCCGAGTATAGTGAATACTCGACCGAGTATTGGACACTCGGCCGAGTATGCACTTACTCGACCGAGTGTCCGGTTTGGCGGAGTGTTATTTCGACGGTTTGATTAGGGAATGTTTAGGGTATTTTATATTTCCGCGTCAGTTTCTAATATCATTTCAAAAGCTTTATCATTTCTACGTTACCCTAATCACACCCAAATCATTCCCTAATCCTTCTCTTAAGCTTTTCGTAGCGTCATTGTGTGGGTAATCGTCGTGATTCTTGCGTATAATAAGTTCTCGTTGCACTGTTGGTAAGTTCTATCTTCGTGATTATTTGTACTTTTGTGGGTTACTGTACATTTATATGAGAATAAGATTTTGGGAATTGTACAAAGTGTAATCGTGTTGCATGATCATTGTATAGGAGAAGACTTCGTAAAGGAGCCTTTTTGATTGTTCGTGTTGCATACTGCTGTTGATTGCTAAGGTAGGGTTTCCCTACTCAGTTTACTGTGCTTTGCATGACATGTTGTTGTAATTAACGTTGTCTGTTGATCATCGTAGTATGGAGTTTTTGTGACAATGTTGGTGTGAGGGGATTGAGATGACTGTGATGTCATGTGATTGTGATTGTGGTGGAGTCAGTTGCGGGAGTGGCTTCACACCCTAGTTCGCCCTCCGTGGAACCCGCCACGGGAGGGGATGTGCACATTAAGGGACAGGGATCGTTGTTGCTCGTTGAGGAGCTGGACTAGGTGGGATCGGCTGCGGTCACCCATCGGCGGCGAGGATTACCCGCAAATGGGTAATCTGGCAGGGCTACACACTTTGGTGTGTAGTCGGTTACTATGTGAGCTTGGATGATTGGGAATTGGTGATGATCAGACGATTATTGCATTTGTTTATCTTATTAGTTGAGTATTACTGACCCCGTTGTTATTTGTGGAATCTGCGGTGATCCATTCGGGGATGGTGAGCAGGCTTGACAGGTATTGCTAGTGAGAGCTTGGGGATTATCTTGGGAGAGTTGCCACCACGAGTCATAGCATCACCGTCTGAGTCTTAGCGGGTTTTCCTTTAATGTTAAGACTTTGCAGTTGTATTTCGTTAGACAGTATTTGGTTTTGGATATTGTAAACTTTGCATTTCACCGTACTTTAATAATAGTGCTCAATTCAGACGCTTTTGGTATGTACTAACCTCGGGCAACCGAGATGGTAACGCACTTTCATGGTAGGGTGGTCCTGGTAAGGCACCTTGGTATGAGGGGGTGTTACAAAGTGGTATCAGAGCCGAAGATTCCGGCACCTAAACAAATGAATTTAATGAACCTAGGGAGTCTAAACAAAATGAACCCGGGGAGAGTTGTTTGGAGCTACCGCAAAGACTCGGGAGACGTCCCGGAGTCGCACATTGGCCCTTACTCACTCGAGCCGGTAACATGGGAGAGTGTGATGAGAGCTAGGCTTTGTATGTGCTCGTATGTGAAGATGCATGTTGGTAAAAGTCGATAGTTGCAAATATGTGTGATGAAGTTCTTAATTGTGGTGATGGGAGGAGTGGTAGATGAAACGGGTTGTGAATTACAATGTTGGATTTAGCATATGTGCAAATTGGATGCTGATATGGTTACAATGTGGTATTAAAGTTTTTAATATATGCATTGCATGCTGATGTGATTATAACATGGCTTTTAAGTCCTTACGTATTTGCTACGGGAATAGTGAGCATGATAGGGGAATCGTAATCTGTAAACCTGTTTATAGCGTAACTCGGCCGAGCAGGGCAGGTACTCGACCGAGTATGGAGTACTCGGCCGAGTAGCCAAGAACTCGACCGAGTGTTGTTTGATGGAAAGTAGCAGTCGCTACTGTTTGTGATAACTCGACCGAGTATGAACGTATACTCGACCGAGTAGTGTTCACTCGTCCGAGTGTTGTTAAACTCGACCGAGTGTTGTTTTTGTGTTTTGACGTTCGCTTCTGGAGTCGATACTCGACCGAGTATCTGGGAGGATACTCGACCGAGTTAGCTTTACTCGACCGAGTATGATGTATACTCGGCCGAGTGTTCTTATGGCGGAAGAGTGTTAAATTTTGAGCATGTGTTTACGTTTCTTTCATTCTTATCAGCTCAAAATGCCGCCCAAAAGAACTCCCGCGCAGATCCAAGCTTCAGAGATGACTCTTGATGAGGTTGCTCGCATGATTGAGCAACAAGAGGCTCTCCTTGAAGCTCTCAAAAATGTGGGAAAAGGGAACGAGAAGACGATGGATGCAACCCAGCTTAGCATCAACATTGCTCGTTTCCACCCTCCCACATATGACGGGGTAGGTGAACCAAAGCTACTCGAGAAGTGGCACCGTGAGATTGAAGCTCTCATGGAAATGGTTAAGTGCCCCGAGGACATGATTGTTGAGCAGGTAGTGTACTACCTAAGAGGAGAAGCTGCAGTTTGGTGGCAGAATGTCAAGGATGATGCTAGAGCTTACTACCAGGCGGACGGGGCTATTCCGTGGTCTGGGTTGAAGTGTGCTATGAGAGAGCAGTTTGTGCCGGAGCATATCCGACACAAGATGAGATCCGACTTTGATTCTTTCACCATGACTGAGGAGATGACAGTCACTGATTACTATCATCGGTTTTTGGAGTTATCTCGTTATGTTGAGGATATGCAGCTCGGGCAAAGAGGTTTGGCTCTCCGTTTTGAGAGGGGTTTATCTGCTAAGATCGTGAGTCGTATGCCGGCTGGGGTTGCTACTGACCTCAAGGAAGTGTATCTGAGAGCGGGTGAAGCTGAGAGAATGGTGGATCTCTCAAGGGAGATCGAGGAGAGGACTCTACGAGAAAAGAGGAAGGCGATAGCGGGAACAACGAACAACGGCCCAACCAACAAGAAAGGAAATTTCAACCATGCTAAGGCTTTTTCTAGTGGAGCTGGTTTCTCTGGAGGTTCTCGTGGCTGGGGAAAGAATGGGGGTCGGGCTGTAAGTGACAACACCAACCTTACGTGCTTCAACTGTGGTGGGATAGGCCACAAAAGGCGGGAATGCACGAGCTACAAGCCCGGCAATGGTTCAGGAGCTCGATCAGGGAATTTTTCTCAGGGGCCGACTCAGAGTTTTGCTAACAACCGACCGGGAGGATCATGGGGCAACAGAGGTGGACAGGGTAACCAGGGCGGTTACAACCGCGGTGGTGGTGGATCTTATCAGCGCCAGAATAACAGCGTCACCCAGGATTCGGCAGCTAAGCCAAGTACCTCCAATGCTTCTGTTCAGGGTGGAGGACAGAAAAACAGTGGAAAGCTCTTCATGATGGACAAGCAGGAAGCACAAGATGATGCTCATGTAGTTACCGGTACCTTTCTTGTTAATAATGTACCGTCCTTTGTTTTGTTTGATTCCGGGGCTACACATTCTTTTGTGTCTAAAAGTCATGTTGTGTCTATGGGTTTGGGAAAGTTTGAGGTTGTAAAAGATGATGTGTTCATACCTTCGGGGGAGTCTGTGTCGTGTCTCAAGTTATATAAGGGTATATCTATGGTGATTGGAGGGGTAGATCTACCAAGAGACTGTTAGAGTTTCCTAAGGATGGGTTTGAGGTGATTGTCGGGATGGATTGGCTAGGTAGGTATGATGCCAGGATAGACTGTCGACAAAAGAGAGTGTCTTTAAAGGGTCCCAAGGGTGTTAGGGTGTCCTATAGAGGGTTTGTGGTAAAGCCTAAGTGTAGGTTTATAGCTTTTATGACCTTAAAGTCACGTTTAAGAAAGAAGTGTCCCTTAATTCTTTGTCATGTGAGAGATCACCGAGTAGAGCCGCCGACAGCTTCTGAGATTTCCGTGGTGAAATAATTTGAAGATGTCTTTCCTGAGGAAATACCGAGGTTGCCTCCCAAGAGGGATATCAATTTCAGCGTGGAGCTTAAGCCGGGAACGGGTCCTATATCTAAAGCTCCTTACCGTATGTCACCTAAAGAGTTGGCAGAGTTGAAAAAGCAGATACATGAGTTGTTAGGCAAGGGTTATATCCGGCCTAGTGTGTCACCGTGGGGAGCTCCAGTTCTTTTTGTAAAGAAGAAAGATGGGAGTATGAGACTGTGCATTGATTACAGAGAGCTCAATCGGGTCACAGTGAAGAATAAGTATCCATTGCCGAGGATTGATGATTTGTTCGATCAGCTAAGTGGAGCAGGTGTGTTCTCTAAGATTGATCTGAGGTCGGGGTATCATCAGCTGAGGATAGCAGATGAGGATATTCCTAAAACAAAGATTCGATCTCGTTATGGTCACTACGAGTACGTGGTGATGCCTTTTGGGTTGACCAATGCGCCAGCAGCTTTTATGGATTTGATGAACCGGATCTTTACACCGTTTTTGGATAGGTTTGTGGTTGTTTTCATCGACGATATCCTAGTTTATTCTAAGACTAAGGAAGAGCATGAAGAGAACTTGAGGATAGTTCTGTAGACCTTGAGAGAAAATCAGCTCTATGCCAAGTTATCCAAGTGTGAGTTCTGGTTAGAGGAAGTGGCTTTTCTGGGTCATGTAATATCTAAGAAGGGGGTATCTGTGGATCCTAGGAAGATTGAGGCCGTTACCAAGTGGGAATCGCCGAAGAATGTTGCTGAGATTCGGAGTTTCTTAGGCCTTGCCGGCTACTACAAGAGATTTGTGAAAGATTTCTCTACCATAGCGCGGCCTATGACATCCTTGATGAGGAAGGAAGTTAGATTTGTTTGGGATGAGAGTTGTGAAATGGCGTTTCAGACCTTAAAGGAACGCTTGACCACAGCTCCTATCCTAGCCTTGCCAGAGGGTTGTGAGAACTTTGAGGTTTACACCGATGCTTCAAAGAATGGTCTTGGTTGTGTCTTGATGCAGGGAGGGAAAGTGATAGCCTATGCTTCGAGGCAGCTGAAGCAATATGAGGAGAATTACCCTACTCATGATCCGGAGTCAAAAGTGCGATTGTGTTCGCTCTTAAGATTTGGAGGCACTACCTTTATGGCGCAACTTTTAAGGTGTTTTCTGATCATAAGAGTTTAAAGTATATCTACACTCAGAAGGAGCTTAACATGCGACAGAGACGGTGGATGGAGCTGATTGGAGATTATGATATGAAGATCATCTATCACGAGGGTAAAGCTAATGTTGTTGCAGATGCATTGAGTAGGAAGAGCGTTCATTCGCTATGTACAGCTATGTCCTTGCTGAAGTTGAGAGATGAGATGTCTAGTTTGGGGATCTTTATGATTCGAGAGGGGGATACCATCGGGGATTTGACGATCGAGCCAGAGTTGTATGAAAACATCAAAAGTAAGCAAGAGCTTGATCCTAAGATCCAGGAGTGGAAGTCAAAGGTAGAGAGTGGAGCGACTTCCGGGTTCTCTATACATCCGGATGGGAGTGTTCGTTTTGATGGGAGATGGTGTGTTCTGACGATGCGAGTTAAGGAGAATGATCTTGTCAGAGGCTCATTGCACTCCTTATTCAGTTCACCCGGGTGGCGACAAGCTTTACAGAGACCTTAAGAAGACTTTTTGGTGGCCGAACATAAAGAGGGATGTAGCTGAGTTTGTGGCTAGATGTTTAACCTGCCAAAGGGTCAAAGGTGAACAAAGGAGACCTTAAGGTAAGATTCAGTCTTTGACAGTGCCCGAGTGGAAGTGGGAGTCGATCTCCATGGACTTTATTGTGGGGCTACCTAGGTCACAACAAGGTAACGACATGATTTGGGTAATTGTGGATCGGTTAACCAAGTCAGCCCATTTCGTTCCCATGAAGGATACTTGGTCTAAGATGCAGCTGGCATTGGGTTACAGAAAGCATGTGGTTCGGTTACATGGTATCCCGAAAGATATCGTTTCTGATCGTTATGCGAGGTTCATATCAAAGTTTTGGCAAGAACTGCAAGAGTTGATGGGTACAACGTTGAAAATGAGTACAACTTTTCATCCGGCAACCGATGGTCAGATAGAACGGACCATCAAGACCTTAGAAGACATGCTAAGGGCATGTGTTATGGACTTTGGGGGCAGTTGGGAAGACAGACTTGATTTGATCGAGTTTTCATATAATAATAGTTATCATACAAGCATTGGGATGGCACCTTTTGAAGCTTTGTATGGCCGAAAATGCCGAAGTCCAGTTTGTTGGGATGATAGTTCCGAGGCAGTGGTTTTAGGGCCACAACTGGTTCAAGATATGGTTGAGCAAATCCAGTTGATTCGCCAAAAGATGAGAGCAGCTCAAGATCGCCAGAAGAGCTACGCCGACTTACACCGCAGGGACATTGAGTTTGCGGTAGGTGACAAGGTTCTTTTGAAAGTGTCACCTATGCGAGGTGTTATGAGGTTTGGGAAAAAGGGTAAGCTAAGCCAAAAGTTTATAGGTCCTTATGAAATTTTGGACCGTGTTGGCGAGGTAGCCTATAGGTTAGCTTTACCACCAGCTTTGGATAGAGTGCACAATGTTTTTCATGTATCTCAACTCCGGAAGTATGTGAGTGATCCGTCGCATATCCTCGAGATGGAGAACATCGAACTTGATGAATCCTTGTCCTATGCCGAGATTCCTAAGGAGATTCTTAATCGCAAGGTTCATAAGACCCGAAATGGTGAGACGGTCTTACTCAAGGTCCTTTGGTCTAATCATAATGTGGAGGAAGCCACATGGGAACCTGAGGAAGCTATGCGAGAACGTTTTCCTAACCTTTTTGATCAGGTATGTTTGGTTACGGGGACGTAACCGTTGTCTTTTTAGGGGGGTAGGAGATGGTCGCGATGGTGTTTTGTTTTGTTTTTCTTTGTTTGGTTCGAGTCGGGAAATGATTTTGTGGTAACTTGTTGTGGTGCTTGTATAGTTCCTTGGAGTTGTCTTATGTAATTGGTATAGTCTTGTGACGTAGTGTTGTGCTTGCTTGTATAGTAGAGTGTGAACTTCGGGACGAAGTTCTTTTTAAGGGGGGAAGATTGTAACACGACGGATTTTCCTTGGTGACTACTCGACCGAGTAGAGCCTACTCGGCCGAGTAGTGCTTTGGCCGTGGGTTATTTTGGTTCTGCCGAGGAATACTCGGCCGAGTATAGTGAATACTCGACCGAGTATTGGACACTCGGCCGAGTATGCACTTACTCGACCGAGTGTCCGGTTTGGCGGAGTGTTATTTCGACGGTTTGATTAGGGAATGTTTAGGGTATTTTATATTTCCGCGTCAGTTTCTAATATCATTTCAAAAGCTTTACATTTCTACGTTACCCTAATCAAACCCAAATCATTCCCTAATCCTTCTCTTAAGCTTTTCGTAGCGTCATTGTGTGGGTAATCGTCGTGATTCTTGCGTATAAGTTCTCGTTGCACTGTTGGTAAGTTCTATCTTCGTGATTATTTGTACTTTTGTGGGTTACTGTACATTTATATGAGAATAAGATTTTGGGAATTGTACAAAGTGTAATCGTGTTGCATGATCATTGTATAGGAGAAGACTTCGTAGAGGAGCCTTTTTGATTGTTCGTGTTGCATCTGCTTGTTGATTGCTAAGGTAGGGTTTCCCTACTCGGTTCTTGTGCTTTGCATGACATGTTGTTGTAATTATCGTTGTCTGTTGATCATCGTAGTATGGAGTTTTTGTGACAATGTTGGTGTGAGGGGATTGAGATGACTGTGATGTCATGTGATTGTGATTGTGGTGGAGTCACTTGCGGGAGTGGCTTCACACCCTAGTTCGCCCTCCGTGGAACCCGCCACGGGAGGGGATGTGCACATTAAGGGACAGGGATCGTTGTCGCTCGTTGAGGAGCTGGACTAGGTGGGATCGGCTGCGGTCACCCACTGGCGGCGAGGATTACCTGTTGCGATGGGTAATCTGGCAGGGCTACACACTTTGGTGTGTAGTCGGTTACTATGTGAGCTTGGATGATTGGGAATTGGTGATGATCAGACGATTATTGCATTTGTTTGTCTTATTAGTTGAGTATTACTGACCCCGTTGTTATTTGTGGAATCTGCGGTGATCCATTCGGGGATGGTGAGCAGGCTTGACAGGTATTGCTAGTGAGAGCTTGGGGATTATCTTGGGAGAGTTGCCACCACGAGTCATAGCATCACCGTCTGAGTCTTAGTGGGTTTTCCTTTAATGTTAAGACTTTGCAGTTGTATTTCGTTAGACAGTATTTGGTTTTGGATATTGTAAACTTTGCATTTCACCGTACTTTAATAATAGTGCTCAATTCAGACGCTTTTGGTATGTACTAACCTCGGGCAACCGAGATGGTAACGCACTTTCATGGTAGGGTGGTCCTGGTAAGGCACCTTGGTATGAGGGGGTGTTACACTGTGAGCCATTGTCACATATGATTTCTGATGGGATACCAAACCTGCAGATGATTTACGTTTTATGAAAGAGATGACTTGTTTGTCCTTTACTTCTGTGAATTCTTCTGCCTCTATCCACTTGGAGAAGTAATCTGTCATTGCCAGCATCCATATTCTGTTTTCTGTAGCTCTAGGTAGGGGACCTACTATGTCCATGCCCCACTTCATGAACGGCCAGGGGGAAATGATCGGATGCAAGGGCTCTGCTGGCTGGTGGATCATTGGTGTTGAGCGCTGACAGGCGTCACACTTACGTGCGTATTCTGCTGCATCTGCCTTCATTGTGGGCCAGAAGTACCCTTGTCTGAGAGCTTTATTTGCCAGACTCCAGCCCCCTGCATGGTTTCCACATTCGCCACTGTGGAGAGCATGTAACACAGTCTGCGCCTCCTCCTTATCCAGACACCGTAAGTAGGGACCTTGCCAGTGACTTCCCTGAATAGTATATCGTCAATAAGTATAAACCTGGAGGCTTTTATTCTGAAAGCCCCCACTTCCTTCCTGTCATCCGGCAGCTTATTATGACGCAGCCAGTCTAGGTAGGGTGTACGCCAATCCCAGTCGTCTGCCTGTGCTGATGGTTTATCAGGCGGTTGGTCAACTAGCTGAGAGCCTTCCCTTGCTTCCGTGGTTGTCTGAACTCCCACTTCGTCCTGATTATCCTCCAGTTCTCCTTTGTCTACTTCATCTGTCTTCTGGATAGAACGTTCTAGCATATGTGCGATAGGGATGCTGGACAGTTCTGTCGGCTTGAATGTTTCCCCCAGAGTTGCTAGGGCATCTTCTTCCACATTCTGATCCCTGGGAATCTGCTTGAGCTTGCAAGTTTTGAATTTCTGTTTTAGCTCTTTTGCTATTTTTAAGTATGCAATCATCTTTGAGTCTCTGGCTATAAACTCATTATTCACGTTGTTGACTATTAGTAGAGAGTCACTAGATATGTGCAGGTGCCTGACCCCTAATTCCAGGGCTAGCTGCATTCCTAATATCAAGGCTTCGTATTCTGTTTCATTATTGGTTGCCTTGAATTCACATCTTACTGCTTGCGCTATCAAATCTCCTTGTGGTGACCGCAAGATCAACCCTACACCTGCCCCCCTTTGGTTGGAGGCTCCGTCAATATGCATCTTCCAGACCTCTGCCTCCCCGCTCCCCTCTAGGGTGAGGATTTCCTCATCTGCCATATTTTGGATGGCTGGGCTGAAGTCTGACACAAAGTCTGCTAGTGCTTGCGATTTGATTGCTGTTCTGGGTTCATACTAGATATCATACCCACTAAGGTGTACAGACCACTTCGACATTCTTCCTGACAGTCCAGGCTTCCTAATGATAGATTTCAGCGGGTAGTTGGTCACAACATGTATGGTGTGGGATTCAAAATAAGGGCGCAGCTTGTAAGATGCTACTACCAGTGCTAATACTAATTTTTCGAGAGATGTGTACCTGGTCTCTGCTGGTAGCAGAGACTTGCTCACGTAGTATACCGGCTTCTGTTCCTTTTCCTGCTCTCTGACTAGAACGGCACTTACAGCCACCTCTGTGACGGCTAGGTAGAGGAACAATGGTTCTCCTGGTTCCGGTTTTGACCTCAATGGTGGGCTGCTGAGGTAGTGTTTCAGCTCTCTAAATGCTTGCTCGTGGTCTGCAGTCCACTCAAACTTCTGACTCTTTCTTAATACATCATAGAACAGCCTGCACTTGTCGGATGATCTTGAGATGAACTCCTTTCGTGGTCGCTACCTTACCAGCTAGCCTTTGAACGTCTTTAGGTTTTTCAGGTGACTCTAATTGCAAAACGGCTTTGATCTGCTCGATGCTGGCTTCTATCCCTCTTTGAGTTACAATATAGCCTAAGAATTTGCCAGAGGATACCCCGAAGGTACACTTAGATGGATTTAACTTCATTTTGTATTGCCTTAGGGTGCTGAATGTCTCTGCCAGGTGCCGCATATGATCTCTGGCTTTTTCTGACTTTACCACCATGTCATCAATATACACCTCCAGTTCTTCCTATTTGCTCCTTAAACATGCGGTTGACCAACCTCTGGTATGTGGAGCCTGCATTCTTTTGGCCGAAGGGCATAACATTGTAACAATATATTCCTCTTTCAGACATGAATGCCATCTTCGCTTGATCTGCAGGATCCATCTTGATCTGATTGTAGTCACTCCATGCGTCCAGAAATGTCAGCATTTCGTGTCCAGCTGTCGCATCCACCATTGCATCGATATGAGGCAGAGGGAAGGGATCTTTAGGGCATGCTTTGTTGAGGTCGGTGAAGTCCACACATACTCTCCACTTTCCATTCTTCTTAGGTACCACTATTACATTAGACAACCACTCTGGATACTTTACTTCTCTTATTTTCTTTGCTGCCAGGAGGCTATCTACCTCTTGGTTGATTACCTTATTTCTTTCTGCTGCAAATTTTCTTCTTCTCTGTTGGACGGGCTTACACTTTCGGCCCACACTGAGCTTATGCGTTATGATGGACGGATCTATCCCTATCATGTCGTCGTGTGACCATGCGAAACAATCCATGTTGTCTTGCAGAAATTTGATTAATTGATGCCTTAAGCTTCCCGTGCATCCAGCTCCAATTAGCACAGTTCTTTCTGGGTGTAGCTTGTCCAGGTTAATTTGATCCAACTCTTCTGTTGGGGGCTCGATGTATTCGTCCTGGACAGGCTGTTTCTGTAATTGCTATGGGGGAAGACTGGCAGTGCACTTTAGCGCCTTCTTATATCAGCCTTTAGCTTCCTCCTGATCTCCTCGTATTGTATCTACTCCCCATGGTGTGGGGAATTTTATGCATTGGTGATACGTTGAAGGGACTGCCTTCATCTGGTGCAGCCACAACCTTCCCAGGATGACATTGTAGGTAGAGGGCCCGTCTATGACTAGGTACCTGATCTGCTTATTGACTCCTCCCACGTAGGTTGGGATGACAATCTCGCCTAGTGAGTTGGTTGTCTCCCCGCTGAAGCCTACTAGCGGGATAGTCTTCTTCTGTAAATCCTTCTCGCTGAATCCTATATTTTCTATGGTTTTTAGCATAATCAGATTGACTGAGCTTCCTGTATCTACCAAGACCTTTCTAATCGCGTGCGATTAGCCATTGACAGGGTAATAATGAGTGCATCATGATGTTCCCGTTCGTCATATGTGTCTCCTTCATCAAAGGTGACGGCTGGTAATCACTGTGAGAAATTTTGCAAGAATTTCCTGGTCTATCTCCTTTAGTACCGGTGGCATGCCTCTTGGCTGCCGAGTATGTTAGTCCACTTATATCTGAGCCGCCTGTTATCACGTTTATGAACTTGTTGCATATGGGTGGATTTGCAGGCTTCGCGGAGCCTACCTAATCCTGCTGCTTGCCCCCACGTGATAATAGGTGGCTCAGTTCTCCTTGTTCATACAGGCGTTTGATCTCTCTTCGTAGTGTGTAGCAGGATGGCAATGGGTAGGGTCTGGGTAGGGTCCACCCAGACCCGGACCCGGACCCGAGATTTTCCCTTTGGACCCGTACCCGACCCAGACACGCAAGGGTCTAAAATTTGAGGACCCATACCCGGACCCTATGGGTAAGGGTCGGGTCTGGGTCTACCCCCGGGTCCGAGTTTCAGCCACTTTAATAACATGATTAACAGCTATGGGCTCTATAATATTAAAAAAAAAATCATACTACTTTAACATTATGAGTTTATTAATCTCTATTGTACACTACCAAATCCAATATACATACCAATGAGAGATTATGAAAGACAAAGAAAACCTAAATTAATTTTACCTCCAAATACATGTGAAAGAATCAAACTCGGAACCCTAAAATCAATACCGTACTTGATAGCCGTCTCCATCTGACCGTCGCTGGCTGCCGTTAATGGTGGTTGTCGGTCGCCCTCTATTAGAGAGGTGGTTGTCAGTCGCGTATCAGTGCTGTGGTGATGGTTTCCTTGTGTAAGTGGTGGAGTGGTGGTATTGTCAAAAGAGTTTGGTTGGGTTTTATCACTTTATGGGATGAGGGAAGAGAAAGAGACTTTAGTTACTTTGTTTCTACGGTCTGCCAGTATGAATTCAGAAAAGTTGTGATTTTGATTTTTTTTTTTAATAAAGGGTCTAAGGGTCGCGTATGGGTCTCATAACTTAGACCCGGACCCGAAATATTTTCTTAAGACCCATACCCGCCCCATACCCATTGGGTCTGAAAAAATGAGACCCATACCCGACCCATTAGGGTCCGACCCTTAGGGTCTGGGTCGGGTCCCCGACCCACTGCCATCCCTAGTCTTCAGTGTTATGCCCAATATCACGATGGAATTCACACTTCTTCTTGCTATCTTTTTGCCATGCCTGCTCTTCTACTGGTGGCTTGGGCCACCTTACCCTGTCTCCCATCTCCCTGAGTGCTTTCAGGATTCCTCCGATACCTGTAGTGAATCCATATTCTGCCAGAGTAGGGAGTTGCTGATTTTCTTCGATTCTGTTGACTCCCCTTCCATATGGCCTATATCTTTTATCCCTCTTACTGGTAGGTTGCTTTCTTCCTGATTTTTCCACGGCTGGGGTACTAGAAACACTTGGTGTATTAGGTAGACTGACTCTGGCTAGGATGTCTTCCTCTAGTCTGATTGCGGCAGCAGCCTTTTCTTGCACTACTTCGAAGCTATGGCAAGGATGCATAGTTAGCTGCTTATACAGGTCAGAATCATGGTGGAGGCCCCTCCTGAAGGCTTCTACTGCTGTCGAAACGTCACATTCTCGTACTGCCACCTTCTCATTGTTGAATCTGGTGTTGTATTCTCCGATGGTTTCTCCTGCCCCCTGGACGATTCTGTACAGGTCCCCTGCATGCTTTTGTGGCTTCCTGCTGCTTCCAAACTGCTGGGTGAATGCGTTCACCAATTCAGCAAATGTGGATATCGACCTATTGGGTAGACTCACAAACCATCGAAGTGCCGGCCCCGTTAAGGTGGATCCAAATCCTTTGCACATGCAGGCCTCTTTTACCTGCCATACGGTACATTCTTATCGTCATCATCTTCTCGCATGTCTTGGCTTATATGGTCAAAGGGATCTGATGTGCCGTCAAAGAGAGGCATATTTGGACTTGTGAATCCCTTTGGCATAGCTGTGATGGATATGGCGTCCACGAATGGCGAGTTGGCATAACTGTCAGGTGCTGCTTTCTCAAGTGGGGGAGGCAGTCCTGGAACCCTACTTAGGATCTCTCTCAACTCTAAGTACTGCTGATTTGTTATGCTACACGAATCCGGTCTACACATCACCGCTTTGCGATTCAATATGCTGCCTCCTGAGCCAAACTCTTGAAGGTTCTGAAGCGTCCCAGCAGCTAAGGGGGTTTAGGTAACGATCGTTCCCTGCTTCCAGTTTACTTGCTGGTTCCACTCGGATCCTGCTCCAGGTGTCTGGTCAATTGCTGCGGAGTTGCCGACAGGGGTGCCACCTGTTCGTGCTTCCACACGGCTGGCTGCCGGCCAGTTATCCGGTGTGAGGTATCCTAGTCCTTGTGAAGTTATTCTTCCATCTGATGGTATTGTAGCTAGATCCAACCTTGTTACCAATTCATCTGGTGTCTGCCGAAGTGGATTCCTGCCGCCTGGTGCCCCCTGTGTCAGATCTACTAGTTGGGTCCTTCCTTCGCCTGCCCTGCTTACTGGGGTGAAAGACTGCTGTTTTAGGATATATATCTGCGCCCAGAGCTCTCTATCCCTCTTCTTTGCTTCAGCTTCAGCTTTCTTCTGGTCTTCTCTCATGTTTTCCATGGCCTTCTGTAGGCTTTCTATGCCAGCGAGCAAGATTTGTGTGGGACTGGGTGGCGGGGTGAGGCCTGAGCTCGCTGCTCCCTTATCCGATCTGGCTTGGGTTGTGACAGCAGGAGTTTTAGGAGGCAAAGAGGTTTTTGCTATTGGTGTGGTTCTTGAGGTATGTCCGGAGCTGCGTTACCACTTTCGATCTTTGGATTTTGAGTAGAGGTCGGCGGTGGTGACGGTTGTCTGCTCCCTGACACGGATTCCGATGCTTGCTTATCCATTGCGTACTTAGATTATCAACGATTGACGACCACAATGCCCCACGGTGGGCGCCAAACTGTTTAGGTATTTTTTACCGAATTGGTTGATTCGGGTCAATGCGGTCTTACTCGTCGGATATTTGATTGTTTGTTTGTATGACGGTATTTAAATAAGGAAATAAAGTACGAAATATAAATTAACACGTGAGATTTGGTGACGCGGAAAACCCAATGTGGGAACAACCGCGGGAGGGACGGTACCCTGCCAAATATTGCACTAGCTTTTGAATAGGTGGATGATTACAACAGTTTCGTAATGCTAATCTTGCCAACACGAGATATCGTGTTTATAAGATCTTGGATGAATGTATGTGTGTGTATGCGAATGAATGTATATCCTTCTTTGATTGCTTTCTTGGCTATTTATAGGGTAAGAACCCTAGATGTATCCCACTTTGGTTATGGAAAGGGAATATAATTTCCATAATAACTCTTTTCATGTTTGACCGTCTCCCTCAATTCTCCCTGATCTCCCTGACTTCTCCCTAACTTCTCCCTAACTTCTCCCTGAGTCCTCTTTCCTAAATCCAGACGCTTCCTTCAATGGTCCTCACCCTTCCTTTCGCACACGTGCCGGACCATTCGTCCTATTCCGTGCTTCCTACAACTGTGGGCTCCCCTTCTGTTATGATCCATTTATTTATCAAGTGGGCCTTTCCCTTTTCAGTGATTTTTAGCCCAAACAGATTTCGGAAATTTTATATCCTTTAGGCCTCGTTTGGTTACCTCATATATACAAAACGTTGGAAAATAGAAATCCCATGAGTTGCAAAATTGAAGGTTGTTTGATTACCCTTCTTTTGGCAAAATATCGGAGTTTGAAAATCACATGATTTACAACTCCCCCATACTGGAGAAGTTGAATTACCTAACCCCCCTAGGTAATTCTAAACTCCTGTGTTAATTGAACACATATGTAGGTAACCAAGCGGATTTGCTAAATTCACATGAATTTCATGTTGCAACTTAATTCTCATAGTTTCGATATTCCTATGTAGTTGTATTCCTGCGGGCAACCAAACGAGGCCTTACTACACCATTTGGCAGCTTAGTACTCCCTCTGTTTCTGTCATTTATTTACCTTTCGCTTTGACACAAAGACTAGGGGGGGACCATTTATAGGGGTTGTTAATTTGTTATTAAGTGACAAATGGATAGTGGGTTATGTGAATGATCATAGTACCCTTCAAGCATATTACTAATATAAAAAGGTAAATAAATGAATGACCCTTCTATAAAAAGAATAGGTAAACAAATAACTGAGACAAACGAGTATGTTTATCAAATCTAGGGATGACAGTGAATCCTAGATCCTAACCAGGTCTATTTTTTATTATATTTTAAAATGAAATTTAAAAGATAAGTTAAAATATATATATAGTAAAACTATATTCTTTTGTTAAAGGTTTTTCATAAACTAAGATATGATTTCTTTCTCATTAACATTTTTCAATCACAAAAATTCTTAGTTATCGTCACTTTATTTTATAAAACTTTATTTCAATATTTTTACAACGTTATTTTTAACATTTATATTCTAATATAAAAAAATGGGTTTTTTGTCAGAAACTACCTTTTATTTAGGGTCATTTGTGAACAACTACCTTTTATTTTATTTTTGGCTTTCAACTACATTTCATTTCTTCTTTTTGTAAAAGACTACCAGAATCCCATTTCCGGCGAAAAAAAGTCAACTTTCCGGTGTTGACTTGCTCTTTTCTCCCCTTTTCACACATATAACATAGATTTCTCCACTTGTTCACCCTACAAAATGTGAAAAAGCTCCTCTCCATGCCCAATACCCTATCAAAAGTCCCTTCCATCTCAATCTCCCTCTACATCTCCATCATAAAATCACCTTTACTGTCACCTTCAAATACGTCTTTACATTTCGACAACCTTAGCTTATAGACTATTCACGATTCATCAACCTAATGTCAATGAGGCTATCTCAGACATACTAAAGTACCCTTTTTTCTCTTCATGGCGAAGATGGTGGGTATAAGCAATCTAATGAGATAGTAGACAAGTAATCCTAAGAGTGAATCCATGATTATTTTTGAATAGTTAACACTAGGCGGCTTTGTTTGCCCATAATAGATCATTATTGTCGAAGAAGAAGTATTTACCATGTTCTGATAAATTTTCATGGTGGTTTGTTTGATGAATTAGGATTTTGATTCGGGTAAGAGATGGACAAATTGAGGTGATTAATGTTGCGTTTAATCAATATTTATGGTCAATTATTAGGTTTCCGAAGTAAAAAATTAAATTTAACATGAAAATGATGACTGGACGTCGGAGAGTTGACTTTTTTTTGTCGGAAGTGAAATTCTGGTGGTCTTTTGCAAAAAGAAGAAATGAAAGGTAGTTGAAAGCCAAAAATAAAATAAAAGATAGTTGTTCACAAATGACCCTAAATAAAAGATACTCCCTCCGTCCCGGTCAATTGTTGTCCTTTGGTTTGGGCACAAAGATCAAGGAAAGAGGAATGAGCCAATTACTAAATGACAAGTGGAACAAATTGAATGTGAATGATCAAATTGCTTATGAAGTTCATTCTTAAAATAGGAAGGAAAACAAATGACTGAGACACCCTAATATGGAAAAGGACAACAAATGACCGGGACAGGGGGAGTAGTTTCTAACAAAAAAAACCCGAAAAAAATAGTATGGTAAATCCTAAACAAGCCATATTACTTAGCACGAGATTTCAAATTACCAAAAACATTAAAGAGACAAACTTGGGGGTGACTAAGTCACTATCTTTATTCAACCAAAATAGTTGAACTTACAACATCCCTTACCCAATTGACAATTGTTTATATAATAACGTACTCGTTCAAAATTTGTGAATTACTAGTCAATGAAGACAAAATCCACAAAATATTTCCTATCATCTTTTCCACCAATGAAAGACAAGAAATGAGAATAATAACCCTTATTTTAATACAATAATGGAGGTCACAAACAAGTTTAAAAGGAAATGTAAACCTCTATCTACATGTTGTGATGTGGAATGTATGTAGCTTTTGAGGTGAGTATTAGAGTTAATCTTCTCTAACACTTCTCATTCTCATCTCTACAAACAGAAAACATCCCTTCTTTTCGAGTTTCAACACTCCTGCTTTTCCAAGGTCTCACCCTCGATCGAGAATTTTGGTCTAGTGATTCAAGTGTTTTGTATCCTAATATAATATGACGGTCGATAGCAATAAAATGTCATGGGTAGCATGGTTGTCATGTTGGGGAAGCATAGATGACGACGACCCAGAAATTTCAAAACAAAGTAACAAAGTGGACGACACATATCATCGTATGAGTCCAATTAGTTCCCAAAAGCCCGGTTACGTGGATTTGAGTAACCCAAATTCTCGTAGTTTATTCGACGATATATCCATTTCCTTATCCGGAACAAGTCTCTATGTGTTTACTTTAAAAGAGCTAAGGTTGATCACTCAAAACTTCTCCTCCAACAATTATCTTGGTGCAGGCGGGTTCGGCCCGGTTATTAAAGGGCTGATCGACGGCAAGATTCGGCCTGGTTTGAAGGCCCAGCCAGTGGCGGTTAAGGTCCTTGACCTTGATGGTGGACAAGGCCATCGGGAATGGCAAGTAAGTTTATGAATTAGTCTTTCGAAATCAATACAAATTTAGAGAATATCAAAATATGGTGAATTTTCTTAAAATAAATTTATACAAATTAATTATATTATATAGTTTTTAATCAATAGTTTTGTCTGATGGACCTGAACAAGGAATTTCAATGTAAATATTATATAGTTTTGGTTAAAATATAAATTTAGAGAATACCAGAATATGGTGAGTTTCCTTAAAATAAACAGGCCAATATATATATATATAGAATTAGGATCACATGAGTCCACCCTATCATTTTGAGTCCGTGAATCCATGATATAATATCACACGTTATATTAAATAATATCACAGCTTACAGTATCACACGTTATACTAAACAATATCACAGCAGGAAAAAAAAACTTTTTGAAAATAAAAAAATTGAAAAAAAAATCGTGATATTGTTTTGTAATACAATATCACACGTTATGCTAAACAATATCACACGTTATACTAAACAATATCACAGCTTTCACGAAAAAAAAAAAATTGTTGAAAAAAAATTTCGAAAAAAAAATTTTGAAAAAAAAAAAATTCGTGATATTATTTTGTAATACAATATCACAAGTTATTCTAAACAATATCACACGTTATACTACACAATATCACAGCTTACACGAAAAAAAAAATTGTTAAAAAAAATTTTCGAAAAAAAAAATTGAAAAAAAAAATTCGAAAAAAAAAATTTTCGGAAATTTTTTTTAATCTTGAAAAAAAAATTTTCGTGATATTGTTTTGTATAGTGCGTGATATTGTTTTATGGACTCACGGACTCAAATATTTAGGTGGACTCACCGGATCCCACCTCTATATATATATATATATATATATATATATATATATATATATATATATATATTTCCTAAATTATATTCAAGTGATATTTCGAATTTTTATATCAAACTTTTACATTTCACTTGGCAAAAAAGTATCGTTAAAAAAATTATTAAAATAATATAATTAGCTTCGTGGTAAAAAATGCTATCATTAGATTATAGATTTCATATTATTTGCACATATTAAAACTTCTTAGTATGTAAACTTGTGTAATTTTTAGTATGTTTTGTCCCACATCGAAAATAACGTAGGTATGGTGAATATACTACATATAAATAGTAAAATTGTCCCACATCGAAAGATTAGTATAAGGTGATGTGATCCTATGATTATAAATAGGAGGCATATTTGGAACTTATGTATAAGGTGATGTGATCCTACGATATGATATAAAAAATAAAGTGAAATCGTTGGGAACTTTCCGGGAAAGAGTTAAGAACATGAACAAGAAAATCAAAAAATACAAAACTAAAGGTTTTACTAATTGTAGTCTCCTTACACAGTACAAATCTAAAGATTTTACTAATGGTTATCTTCTGAATGCAGTAATAGAGCGTTAATGAGTCGTTATATGTACAATGTAGAGATCCCTATCTAATGATCGAGACTAAGTGGTTTTACCTTCAAAGAAAAATCATATGTATACAATAGTGTTTTTTTTAAGAAGAGACATGTACTTCTTGGTATGTTATATCTTTCACATTGAAAAATAATGTAGGCATGATGAACATACTACGTCTGAATAATTAAATTATGTATCTCACATCGAAATAATAGTATACGGTAGGGTGATTCTATAAATATAAATAGGAGTCATCCTTAAAAGTTAGGTATTAACCCCAAATTTTTTGATGTAAAATATATGTACTTTTTAGTATGTTATATGTCCCACATTGAAAAATAATGTAGGTGTGGTGAATATATTATGTATAAATAATAGAATTGTCCCATATATATACATTTTATATATTATATTAAAGTGATGTTTATAATTTTGATATAAAAACTTTATATTTCATTTGACAAAAAAGTATCGTATGAAAATTATATTACTAGATTGTGACAAAAAATGCTATCATTAGAGTGTAGATTGTATTGTATTTTCTCATTATTAAATCGGGTTGATGTCAAAGTAGGTGCGAAAAAAATGGTGTACTTATTATGTTATTTGTCCTACATTGAAAAGTAATGTAAGTGTGGTGAATATACTATGTATAAATATTAGAATTGTCCCACATCGGAAGATTACCATAAGGCAGGGTGATCTTATGATTATAAATAGAAGTCATAACCCAAAATCTTTTGATTCTCTTAGTATTGTCAGAGAGAGCTCTTTAAAGAGTTTGTATTACTGTCTCTACAATAATGATTTCTAACCTAAGTTAATCTTTGGAAAATCTTTTAGTTATTATAATATATACTTTGGATTTCTTATTTTATATTCAATTGATGTTTCTAATTTTTATATAAAAACTTTTACATTTCATTTGGCAAAATAATGTCGGTAAAAAAATTATGAAAATAATATTATTAGATTCATGGTAAGAAATGCTATCATTAGAGTATATATAAATTTCATATAATTTGCACATATTAAAGATGGTCTATTTCATAGTATGTTATATGTCCCACACTGAAAAAAAATATAGGTGTGACAAATATACTATATATAAAAAATAGAATTTTCCCACATCGAAATAAATATAGCATAAGGTGGGTGATTCTATGATTATAAATAGGAGGCATCCTTAGAACTTAGGCATCAACCCAAAATCTTTTGAGTCTCTTAAGTATTGTCTTGGAGAGCTCTTAAAAGTTTATATCATTATATTTTCAACCTATATATTTTATATGTCTCACATTAAAAAATAATGTAGGTGTGCTAAATATACTACGTTTAAATAATATAATTAGAATTGTGTTAAAAAAAATTCTATCATTAGAGAGGTTCATATCATTTGCACATATTTTAATTATGATAAAAAAATAGAAAACAAACGTATGAATATTAATAGATAATATAGTATTTGGTTATTATTAAATCGGGTTGGATGTCGAATTAGGTCCAAAAAATATGGTGTATTTTTAAATATGTTATTCGTCTCACATTGAAAATAATGTAGGTGTGATAAATATATACTACGTATAAATAGTTGAATTGTCCCACATCAAAGATTATCATAAGGTGGGGTGATCCCATGATTATAAATAGGGTTTATCCTTGGAACTTAGGTATCACCCCAAATATATATATTGAATCTCTCAAAGTATACTTATTATATAAGAGACTTTAAACATAATCTTGAATTAAATGTTAAATTTTTAAAGTTGTAACATTTTTTTAGGTGGGAGAAAGAGCGATAAAATGGTCAATATTATAACGGAAATTTTTCATGGTACCCTCGAATTTTGGTAGATTACACATCATACCCCTAATTTTAAGTTTCTATATATAATACCCTTGTGTTTACTTTTTTCATAACGTTGTTACTCCTATGAGTAACTAGATGAGTAATTGAGCATGTCATGTTATTTATGTTTTGTTATTTAGGTATTAAATGTTAGTTTATTAAATAAAATATGGATTTAGGATTTAGATGATGAAGTGTTTGTGTAATAGATAACAAAAGAAAAAGGCGTCACAAGTCATAGGAGTAATGACGTTATGACGGAAGTTGTCAAAGGGTATTATGGGAAAGAAAAAAGTGAACACAGGGGTACCATTTGTAGAAACTTAAAATTAGGGGTACCATGTGTAATCTATCAAAGTTCAAGGTTACCATGAAAAATTTCCAATATTATAATGATATAGTTAATTAAATTTTCATTTAAAAGAGAGAGATATCCGTACCAATAAAACAATAAAGGGGGTATTATTTTTTAATTGTTATTTTATTGTCACGCCATCAAACTTAACGTCCATTTAACAGTCTTTATATTAGGGAGTACCATGGGCAAAAAAATGGAACCTCAAGGGTACAATAGGCAGATTCTTAAAAGTAGGGGTAAAATGGAAAATCTGACAAGATTAAGGGGTACCACGGGAAATTTTCGTATCTCAATTATGATAAAAAAAAAATTGAAAAAAAAAACAACGTACAAATATTAATGGAGAGTAGTTGATCATATTATTAAATTTAAATATAACTATTAGATATAATGAGTAGCAATTATCCGTATTCGGTATTCGAGATCTGGTTGGATGTCGAACAAAGTGCAAAAAGGATGGTGTAATTCTGAGTATGTTATTTGTCCCACATTGAAAAACAATGCAGGTTTGATGAATATATACTACGTATAAATAGTAAAATTGTTCCACATCAGAAAAATAATCCAAGTTTGGTGAATATATTACTTATAAATAGTAGGATTATCCCGCATCGAAAGATTAGTATAAGGTGGGGTGATTATATGATTATAAATAAGAGTTAACCCACATATATATTAATCTTTTATTTTTATTTTTGAAAGAGATATTTTAATAATATGTAAATAAATCATTAGACATAGAATGTAAACATTAAACCATTATTACATTTTTTTTCTTTTGCATTATAAATAAGTTAATTACCCTGTTGCAACGGCGCCAAAAACATGATGGTTCAAATCTTAACCTCGCAAGTGCACGGTTTATCGTCGTACAAATTGAGGGTCAAATCCACGAGGAGCTAGGGAGATTACTAATCGTCCTAATTCTTAGGCTTAGCTAAGTCGATGATAATAGGGTTGTATTTTTAACTAGACAACTAAACTAATCAAATTAAAGTGCAAATAAACTAATTGTAAAGTTGAGAATAAAGTTGTAATTCAATAGAATAAAAAGCCTAGGACTCGATTTTCCCCCAACAATCCATAATTTTCCGTCAAGATTCCCTAGGCTAGTCGTTGGGGTGATAAGTAAGGGGGAGATGACTCTAATTCGCCTAGAACCCCACTCTCGGGCTCGCACTAGGACACTAGACCTCCCAACTTCCCTCTCTTTCAGGTTCGGAGTTAAACCCCTTAAATTTGAAGCCCGAATCTCCTAGAAATGCGCGCTTATCCAAGACACTCTAACTCCATTTAAGGTCATTAAGCTCTCACCATGTTTCAAGTCATCCAACTCCTCCTCTCGGAGGTCGAATTCAAACGCAAGCCTAGAGGTGCCCTCCCGTGGTTCTCCCTTTCGGTCTCAACCTAGGTTAGCAATAGGACTAATTTCCGGGTACCCGATTCCCGACCTAACCAACTTTCGTTGCTGGACAAGGGTCACAAACCAACACTACCCATAAATTGACCAATTTATCAAAACAATCCTTTAGCCTACCCTTATTAATCCTCCCCAACAACAAGCCTTTATGAGAATCAATCAATCAAATTACTCATGTTGGGTTAAACCGAGTTCTACTTAAAAGACTACTCACTAATCATCTTGATTAGGACAAAATAATTGACAAAGGTGGATTCTTTAACTATGAACATAATGTGAAGATGAATTCTACAATTAAACATGCAATAATTCAACAAAACTATGAGAAAAGACAAATTAAACTAAGATGAAGTAGGATTAAAGCATAAAGACACAAACTTTAACACAATAATCTAAAGGTTCAACCTTTAGATGAGAAACAACAATGGCGAAGATGAACAAGATGAACAAGAGAGAGAAAATAACAATCAAACAATAAAAGAGAAGAATTCAAGCATAAACAATTAAACAAAACTTAAAGGAAAGTAAATGTAAACAAATGAAATTAAGGGAGAAAATTGTACGAATTCAATATCAAGAAGGAAAATTGGATTGAAAATAAGAAAGGAGAAATCTTTAATCTTGTCACAACTCAATTACTAGAACTAATAATATGCTAATTATTGAAGAACTTAATCTAATTAAGGAAAGATTAGCAAAGGTTCAAACTTGGAAATGGAAAATGTTGTAGATCTAGGGTTGTGTGTACAAATGATTAAGGGAGGGGGTATTTATACTATCCCCTTGAATTAAACATAAAGAAAGAAAAAGAAGTCATCTCGTGTCTTTGAGTCCTGTGCCGGCACACCGGCTGTCGGCCTCCCTGCCGGCAGCGTGCTCTTTTCTTTCTGAGTCATAATTTGAGCTGGGGTTGTTCTCTGCCGGTGGACCGGCGGCCGGCAGAAAGCACCTCTTGTTTGGTCTCTTTCTTCAATTCTTCACAAATGGGTGCTGCGTGCCGGCTGACCGGCTGCCAGCCTGCCTGCCGGCAGCGAGTCACTTCTTTTCTTGCTTCACATTTTTCTTCTCCAAAAATTCCAAGGCATGGGGGGTTCTCTGCCGGTGGACCGGCTGCCGGCCTGCCGGCAGAGACACCTATTTCTTGACTTCCTTCTCCTTTTGTTTCTCAGGTCTTGGGAGGGGTTCCCTGCCGGTGGACCGGCTGCCGGCCTGCCGTTAGAGAGCCAGAGACACCTTCTTCAGCAATCCCACTTTCTCTTCTTCATGTTTACTCATCGAACCGTCTTACTTGCTTCGATTCCTCTATAAGCGCCTCAAATCCTGCAAGAGGGGCACAAAATCATGGACGAGGAGATCGGGCACAAAATGCAAGATAAGACATACAAAACCAACTCAATTGGGGTCGGAATACATGAAAATAGAAGGGAAATTGATGTAAATGAATCGTATATCAAACCTCCCCACACTTGAGTCTTACTCGTCCCCGAGTAAGTAAGTGAGCAAAAACGAGACCCTTAATCAATTAAATGCTAATCTAGAATAATAATATCCGATGGTAGGCAATTAACGGGCCTCCCCCGTTCCTTCAACTCATAATGAAATGCAATGAGGTATGCACTCCTTTGCAAGGCAAGTGGGGGCTTGCGGAAAATTTAGACACATACAACATTTAAGCACAGATTTTGCAGATCATACACAATTATAATATAAATATTTTATATTTTGGAAATTATTAAAAGGTAAATAAATCAATCTATATTTCCATAAAATATAATATTACATAATTCATTAGATTTGTAATTTAATTAGTAAATAATAATGATTGCTCTTAAATAATATTTTAATCTAATATGTCAGATTTATTTAAATATATAACTCTAATACAACTAGATAATCAACTAATATGAAAATAATCACCCGTGTGAGTAGTAAAAGAACAATAATAGCAGCGTGAGTAGTGAAAATCATACTAGCAACAACGGGAATAGTGAAATTAACAATAATAAATGCGGGAGTAGTGAAAGAAAAAATAATGACGGCGGGAGAAGTGAAATTAATAGTCGTCACAACACATGTAATGAAAGTAACAATAGAAACAAGGGAGCGAGTATGAAAAATTAACTAACAATTCCATTTTAGGAAAATATTAGCAGGAGTAGTTAAAGAAACAACAGTAACCAAAAAAGTAGTGAACATAATTGTATTAACAGGGGATGTAGTGAAAGTAATAATATTAACAGCGGGAGCGGTAAACGTTTCTCATAATTTGTTGATTAATTTTACATCTCATTATAATTTCAAGATATAAATTATAAAAGTATGTGTTAACCCAAATTTAGTAAATCATAGTTCGTAGAAAATAAAATTTAAATGATAAATAAAGATAGCCTGGGCGTAGCAGAACATCAAACCTAGTTATATAAATTCCAAAAACTAAATGCACACTTGCTTGGTTAACTATTGCCACATAAATGTTCTAAAAAGTTAAAAACTTAAAATGACGATGAATACTCGAATTAATAAACTCTTCCCATTCAAGCATTTGTTAACCTTTGTTTAAAATATTCCTCATAAATAATATAAAAGTAAACAAATGAGGGATACAGAAAGTATAATATATAAATGTATGACATTTTGTTAGATAGTAACTTGTGATTTTTTAATTTGAAAATCAGTGTGTTATTACTTTCAATATGCATCCTCTTATAAAGTTATATTTGCATCACAAATATGTCTTTCACTTGTGGAATTTATTATTCATATAATATTTGTGAAAGAAAAGAAAAAATGTTAGATGTTTGTGACCTCTTTATCACGGTTAATTCTATGTAAGATGGTTTTAAACAAATATCGGCACATCATATGAAACGGATCCATCAATCAATACTATATATTAATTCCAGAAACCAAGGGACTTTAATGTAATTAAAGAAATCTATACAAATTAATTATACTATATAGTTTTAAATCGATAACACCGTGTGATGGACCTGATAAAGGGACCTCAATGTAGATATTATATAGTTTTGGTTAAAAGTATAATATAAAGATGTCTTGATGAAGAATATTTATGGAAATTACATTAAATTAAAGTAATTAAATTTAGAAAACACAAGAATATAGTAATTTTCCTTAAAATTAACATGCCTCACTTATGGAATTAATTAGTATCATCATAGAATTATACATTAAATTAAATGTAGTAAAAGTAATAGTAGCAGCAACGAGATTAATAAAATTAACGGTATTAATGTGCGAGTAGTGTCAGTTATAATAATGATAGTGGGAGTAGTGAAAGTAACTACGAATTTAGTGAAAGTAACAGTGGTAACAATGAGTAAAAGGATGAACAATTAAATAACCAATCGACTCAAGGAAATAATTTATTTATTTAAATATAGGCCGGATAAAGTTAACGGGAATAATGAATTTAACAGAAAAAAAAAAATAGAGGAATTAGTAAAAGAAACAATAGTAACCATGGGAGTAGTGAACGTAATGATATTAAGAAAGAATGTCATGAAAGTAATAATATTAATAGTGGCCTGGGGTAGTGAACGTGTCTCATAGTTTGAAAATAAATTTTACATTTCATCATAATTACAAGATATGCCGTAAAAAAATATATTACAAATAGTAAAAGTGTGAGTTAGACAACTCCAACATAGTTTATTTCATTGAAAATAAAATTTAAATGTAAATAGAGGTAGCCCGGGCGAAGCCGGGCACCAAACCTAGTTTATATAAACACTAAGAACCATTACAGTTAAAAGTTGGATACCAAATAATTTTATTTTACAAAACAGTTGTATAAGATCGTTTTACACAAGTATTTGTAATAAATTACGATATTAGATTTTTTTTCCTTGTGAAATCTGTGGGGGTTTGAACAATTTCAAAGTATAATGGACAAAAATATTTGCACAATTATTACTATACAACCTGTTGTACAAGAGCATTGTACAACCATCATAAATTTAATCGAGCTTATGTGTATTTTTTTTCGAGCTTTTATAACTTTGGATTTATATTTAAATTTTTTTATATCAAAATTAAAATCTAATTGAGCCTATATATACTATTCTTGAATTTCATTATAATTTTTTAAAATCAATATTTTTATAATGGAGTTCAAGTTCTTTCTAATAAAGCTCGTAATGTATAGTTCTAAGCTCAAATAATTCATTATAAAGCTCAGATTCTTTACAATACAACCAATACAACTGGTTGTATAGTCTACTTACTGAAATATTTGAGTTGTTTGGATGAATTGTGACTCTGTCGTAGTTAAGGGGTAATTCATTTTGCACAAATTCTTTGTGTAAAACGGTTTTACATAAATCTTATTGTAAAATAAAATGAAATTTTACTCAATAAACCTATTGAAAATAACTTATGTGCAACATTATGTTTAACAATAAGGACATTATTATCTTTATGTATACTTTTGTAATAGTTTTTATTGTAAATTTTAAATTATTGTAGACCGAAATTCAAGTGCTCGGACAGTTAAGGCATCGGCACTTGGTGAAGTTGATAGGATATTGTAGTGAGGAAGACAACAGAGTTCTTGTTTACGAATTCATGCCAAAGGGTAGTCTCGAAAATCAATTATTCAGAAGTAAGTTTGCATACCTAATCGTTTTTTTTATCACATGATCTTACAGAACCGTCTAATAGCATGCTCAAAAGGATCTCAGAATCGGGGCCTCTCAAGTTTATTTAGGGGGCGTTTGGTTCATTAAAGGGAAAAAGAATGAAATTAAGAAGGGAAAAGGAGGGGAAAGGAATGGTATTACCCATAATTTTTTTTTTTTTGGTGAAATGTAAATTGTATTAATAATTAAGAACATTACACCAAGCACATTCTCATCATACAATACTCAAGTAAAATTAGACTAAGTCTATCTCATGAAGCCAAATCAAAGCTTTCCTATAACTCTTACAACTTCCTAAAGAGTCAATCTTCCCTCTTAATACCTTCTGAATCCTGCCCAGCACCGCCTGAGGGTGCTGCACCACTCCTTCAACTCTAGCAGAATTTCTATTGAGCCATATGAAGTAAATCAGAGTTGCAAAAGCTGCCATGACAACCTTCTTTTGTAACAAAGACCTACATCTCCATTTTATGAGCCATGTAACAATGTCTCGCTGACAGTCATACCCCAACCAAAGCTGAAGTAAACTCAAACACCTCTGACTGTAGACACACTCAAAAAATAGATGCGGCTGATTCTCCTTGCTTGGTTACGATAAGATGAAGAATAGACTAATTAATAGCCACCATCCATCTTTTCCATCACCGCCACCAACCATCTCATATCAATACCACCTGGAACCATCAAGAAACGCCGGCGCCGATGACATGCCTCCATTGACGACACCACCATCCCAGTCAGAGCCTTTACTACCAGACCTCTCCTCCCACCATTCGAAAACTCGTCACCACCAATATAATAACCACCCCAAGACCCATGAAAAGCTCCCCAATCATCTGAAATCCCTTCCCCCACCCTCGAAAACACCATAGCCTCTCTGATGTTTAGAGTCGATTGTATTGAGAAACATATACTTACTTTGAGTGAGTCTTGAGTATACCATCTCACAAACACGAAATCTACTTACATCTCTCACAATCGAAGGCTTAACACTCTTCACACACGTGAGCTTAACTTCCAACACATCATAGGCTTAACATCCTACTAAATCGAGGGTTTAACATCCCTCAAACCGAGAGCTTAACCACTCTCATAGCACGATTATGGTTAGTCGTGGGGGTTAATTTATTGTTGTAAGGTAGGCCGGATTAGGTTCTCTTGATAATCAATTAAAAAAAGGGTGGACGTAACCTTTTCAAAAAATATGATAATTGTAAATCATTATTATTTGTGGACATCATAATATGCATATTTGTTTTTCTACTGTGTAACCAAGCACAAATTAAAATCAAGTCCCACAACAATGTGTAACACCCCCATATTCAGAGGAGCCTTAACTAGGCCTTCCTTAGCATATAAGGGCATTACCATCTCGGTTGCCCGAGGACAGTAATAATCAAATGTCGATAAAAGAACTATTATGTTATATTACAAGGGAATTTAAACCAACGGCGATATAAAAGATACAACTCAAAGACTACTCTCTAAACCTATCGCATCTCGTGAAGACTCATCCCTGCCCGGACTCCAGCTATCCACAACATCAACACCTGCTAAGACCGACTGCTCACCATATGGGATCACGGCAGACACATAACAAACAAAATAACCACACAAGGTCAGTACTGAGATAATATACGACTAAATCAACTACACCTATCAACACAATACGACGCTATCAATCTCACACACAATCACAATAATCCAATCAACCTCTGTCACTGACTGTCCACTGGACCAGCCCTGCCAGTGGGGGACCGCAGCCGTTCCCACCAAATCCCCGCTCATCATACCGAGCGATAACCCTGTCCATTAATGTGCACATCCCCTCCCGTGGCGGGTCCCACGGAGGGCGAAACTAGGGCGTGAAGCCACTCCCGCAAGTGACCCCACTCAGCCGAGGACACGCCTCGCGAACCAGAGACAAACATTCACAGACAGCTGAAACGCGACAACCAACAAACTGTAGGTACAAACCAACTACAGCATACACGCTGCCACACAACGCCACCACAACACAACAACAATGATACGATAATCGACACACTAGACTATCCACAGAAACTGAGTAGGCGAACCTACCTTTAAGCAACTACAACCCATCCATGCCAACATATGACATATCCAGCAATCAAGCAAGGCCTATAAGCACAACACGATCATCTATTACTACCAAGCAAACCCTAATTGCAAAGATGAGGATAGTGATGATGATTATGACATACCTATAAGGAGAAACCCGGCAAAAGACCGCTACCCGACTCAAGTGACGCTCTCCTAAGGCACAAGGATGTTCAAAAGGCTTCCATGGAGGTTTTATGGTGAAGGGAAGGGAAAGAGGCAACCAAAGGACGGGAGGAAAGTGGCGAAAATGATTTGCGGATTTAACAAAACGCGATTAAAAACCCTCGCTGAAAACTCGATACTCGATCGAGTACCCAACATACTCGATCGAGTGGCCCCCTACTCGATCGAGTAACCTAGCTACTCGATCGAGTAGCCTCTACTCTGTCGAGTACCACACCTAACACGTAACCCAAGATAATTTTGGCACGCATATCTAAGACTATTCCCACTCCCAAGGTCAGTCAACGCTGGTCAAAGGGTCTCTAAAAGGGCGGGTATTACAGTCTTCCCCCCTTAAAAGAACTTCGTCCCCGAAGTTCAACTCACCTATCTCCACACACAAGACACGGGAAAACACGACATCACCATTCTTCCTACTTGAGTCATTACTCCCGGAAATACCATCCCCCATGTCATCATCATCACCGTCTAACGTTCTATTCATAACGACTCTTACTACTATCATGCAAACATTGTCATCATCAACTGTCACTCTATATGTATACATCAACTCCTACAAACTATCATATATAAAACATCAACCTCGCATCAAGTCCTACAAACTATCATATATAAAACATCAATTTCGCATTACGAACCAGCACAAACAACGATAACCCATCATATGATAACAACTATCAACCCGAAACATATCTCATATCAACTTCACGCTGCACCACTAACATCACCGTGTTACTCACTAATTCATTCTATTACGACACCTTGCACCACAATCAACTCTTTATGACCGTCAATAAAAACATACTATCACATTCACTTCAATGAACTAAAGTAACCACTTACACTTCATATAAGTAATGTGATCAAAGCACTAGAAAATTTTGTAATTAAACAACAAAACATTATAAACGAATAACAACATAACGTCAAAATCAGTCTTTTTATTTTGCGACATTACTCTTCCCCTCTAAAAAGGAACTTCGTCCCCGAAGTTCACCGCCAAAATTGCAACACATATTACCTATTACTTGCTTCATAACATGAATTAGAAACATATTATTTATTATGGACATTACTCGCTAAGCATATACTCGTTAAATTATAAATCATACACAAACCACCGGAATAACTAGCCGCCGTTGATAAAGCATGTTAATATCGTGTGCACAAACGTATGAAGATATGTAACTTCAATGGATAAGTAGTAATATGGCATATGTAATATTAAAACAACAAGAAACCGTCACCACTTCACTAATTGTGACAAACATGCATATAAAACTCAAGCGCGGCTTCCAACATACGAAATTAACGGTTCAAAGGTGTTACTACGCACTAATAACTATATTAAACATCAAACTTGCACTTATAGAACAATTGCACACTTTTAATTTTCGAAAACCTCCTGTAACAGTACTACTCGATCGAGTATGTAGTGGTACTCGATCGAGTGCCATGCTACTCGATCGAGTGTCTTGGCTACTCGATCGAGTAGCCCAAAGATCAGAAAGCTTTATATCTCTCTTTCCTGCAGCTACTCGATAGAGTACGGGGTACTCTGTCGAGTACCTTCAGGTCAAAATGCCCTATACAACCTGTCATAAACCAACATATATATATACATAGCCATCATATAATTCGAGTCGGTATGACTCCCCGACTCCCAACATCCTGCAATAAGGTCAAAATATCAAATCCGGCCTTATGGCCAACAATACATATCCATAACCAAAGTTTCAATGAAAATAACTACCAAAATCTAACGGCACTACCAACATCTACTACCAACGACCATGCACCAAGATAAAACAAGGAGCATCACTCCTCCTGCTGCTGCTGCTGCTGCTCAACCATCACCTCATCATCACCACCACCTCCAGAAGTACCCGCTCCCGATGACCCAATACCCGCATCACCTCCTGCTCCGGCTCCCGGACTCACGTACCATGGGCTCAAGCCACCGTAGGCAAAGGACTGAGATGTCCCCCATGTCGACTGATCCACCCCGTAGGAGTGGAAAACCCCAGAATAGTCCCCTACTCCACTCCACCAAACCGGATGCGGTCCCTCGGTCCCTAACCCCTGAGTGTACGCCATCTCGTGCATATTCCTGAGTGTCAAAGTAGATGACACTCTCTCTGCCAAGTAGCTGGATCGCGTCTCCGGGGTGTCAAGGTAAGGGTAGCACGGAAAAGGACGCTACTGCTGCTGAGGTGCTACCGGCTGTGGCCTAGTCTCCGAGGTCCTCTCCCTCACTCGACGGGGTCCTCTCCCCAACCTGGGTCTCTCCACCACCACCGCCGCGTTCTCGCCCTTCGTCGGCTCTGGCATCACCTCGAGAATCGTGTCGTCGATGAGGTAGGTCTGCAGCTGGCGTGGTCTATCAACATCCTCCTTCTCCTCCTCATCATCAGAGTCTACAGCCACAACCGCCGGCTCCAAAGGCTCCGTCAGTGGGAGGTGCTCAGGAGCTGGAATCTTCATCCAACTCATGCCCCACACCCTCCAGGCTAGGCTACCGTCAGCCAAAGTTCTCAACCACTTCAGGTCGAGATAGTAGTCACGGTCCATGGTAGGCACTGGGGTAGCCAAAGGTACGTAGTCCGAAGAAGCCTCAAAGGAGGTTAGCTTTTCACTTAACCGAGTGGCGATAGCGCCACAGCTCAAGTACCGCGAAGAAGCAGTAGCCATAAAGGCAAGGGCGGCACAGACGATGGAAGGAGCATTAAAGACCACTTTCCTGGCCCGCTCCGGGTTGAGGTAAGACATCAGAAGCAACACCTCATGATTATTCGGTTCTATCGATATCCTTTCTCGTCATAAAGGAGGTTTGAAAGAGAACGGAGAAAGACCCTCAAGGTAACATGCTTTGAACATCATTAATCGGCATGTTGCTTGAGAGTGGAGCCGGCTTTCCGGTCAAGCAAGGCATTAGGCGGCGATACCGCACTCAGCAGAATATCGGTGATAGAATCCTTGGGAGGCTTGGCCAACCCAAGGTGAGACGCAAATGATCCATAGTCAACGAAAACTGGTGTTCATCAACCGAAACTCAACGGTCTGGGCAGTTGGGTCATAACTAAAGGAGCTCATAAACTCCAAGGTAAGAAAAGGATAAGAGTGTTTCCTCAGCCTATATAAACCCGTAAAGCCCAAAGTCTAGAATATGTGACGGACATCCGTCTCTATTCCCAAATCCTCCAACAGTGTAGTATCTATACACCTCGTTGGTCTCATCTTGCGTTTTTGCAAATCTACAAAACGCTCTCTCTGTTTGAAATCTACAAACACAACAGAAGGTACTCCGAATCGCAGTACCACGGGTCCACTCCCTCCCGGTCTCAGTCAGTGTAACCCTTCCCGTTCTTCGTGACGGGTCCCTACGTTCGGTCTCGGCATCTGTTTCGGCATATGATTTAAACAAACTTGTATAAACATGTAAGCATATACTTCACGAAATTTTGGATTATATATATATATATATATATATATATATATATACTCAGCTAAGTTCACCAACTCATCAACCAATTTGTCATGTGAAGCACACAATTCATGCCATTAAACTTTGAATACTCAGCTAAGTACACACATTCACCAACAGTTTCCTCAATTTGATATATAAACTCAGTTTACAGCTACTCATAAACCGCAATTGTGGAAAATTTATCTTGGTGAATACACATGCTCAACAAATTCTAATATCCTAGCATGATTCAAATGTCTCTCTATATACACACTTAACAACATGTGAGGCACTTGAACAAGCTCATGGAAAGCAATTTAGAACGTATGATCATCAACCTTCAATATTAGGAACAAATAACTCAGTTAAACTTTTCAGACGGTCTCTACAGCTGTAACAATTTTGACATATTATTCATCAATTATCATTACTACTATCATATCGAAGTTCAACCTTTATTTAAACAGTCATATACAACACCAAATTCCAAATATAGATCACGAATTTTCATTTGAGGCACTTTTAAGACGGAGTTTTAAGGCAACTTTCTAAGGTGATAATCATCAAAATCCATCCTTCAACATGATATAAACAATGTATAATACTCAATTCCATCATCTAATCAATGTAAAACAATCAAAATTCAATTTCGATTTTTTGTAAACCCTAGAAATTTCGGTTTCAACTTTGCAATTTCTAGTCTAATTTACATCACTTAATCACCAACAATCAAAGAAAGAGGGCATGTGAATCATATTTCAACAATTAAAGGCAACAATCCATCCATATGAATCGAAAATTTCAGATTATATAATTATTCTAACACATCCAAATCAATAAATCATGTAAATTAGGAAGAAAAGCATACCTTGATTGAGTAGTAAAGTGAAGAAACGAAATCAAGCAAAGAAAATAACCCCAAATTAACCACTACTAACACAAGATATTGAGAGATTATGAGGGTTTGAGAGCTTAGGTATCGAAATATAGGAGAAGAATGAGAAGAAATAGAAAGAATAGGGGTTTTAAGAAACCCGTAAGATTCACTGTACAGTAACCTACTCGATCGAGTGTCTATGGTACTCGATCGAGTACCACCCTACTCGATCGAGTAGGTGCTATTTCGTCGAGTATCTGCAGAAATTTTTCCACATCCCGAAGTCATAGCTTCCTAACTAGATCGAGTGAGGTCTACTCGGTCTAGTAAACACTCGCACTCGGTCAAGTATAGTTAAGTACCCGATCAGAAATACGAGATAAATCGAAGATTCCTGCAAAAACAGCATCGCGTGTCGATTCCAAACTAAGTTCGGAATTCGACACTAATTATCAAGCTCATTCCCGCATTACTATTATTACTAGAGCATACCATATCGTCAAACAAATAAGGTTTATTCCACCTTACGCTACCCAAATTACCCTACTCGGTTTACCTTCTACCGAATCATTCGTAAACATAATCACGTCATCATATTACACTTAACTTACTTTACACATTACTACCAAATTCGTGTTCACTTCAACTTGAAGCATATAATTAACATTACTCCATTCTTTCATTTAACATATAATTACACACTCCTCATAACAAATTAATCTATCATGTTCCACATTCAATCATAAGTAAGTCATCTTACACAAATCAATTATTACGCAGCGGAAAAATTTCAACCAATGGACAAGGCATATACGTATCACTATATGCTATGTTTCATATTACAACTCAACAATTCTATAACTATCATCATTGTAATTACGGTAGGATTTATAAACTCGTATATGACTACAGTCACCATCAACTTATAGCAAACACCAACATGTTCACCCTTCATGTCACGATATACACTTCCACATCTGCACGCATCTCTATCACGTAAACTTTTGTCACATATCTCATAACCATCGTATAAGCTCACTAATCATGCCAAAAACTTCACTAATTCCACCAACGATTACCATACACGGCCCAAATACCACTATCACACCCCTATTAACTCTAACAAAGACTTAACTAGAGGTAGCTCCGGCACAATTAACATACACATCACACATATACACACGGACTCCACGTTCCCATACCATGTGACTGGCTTAAGTGTCATGGGGCCAAGATTTTGAAATGAGGGCGCCTACTCACCCAAAATCTAGCATCAGCGGGGCTCCCATTATACATACACCAGGTTCATTTTATTAGACTCACTACGTTCATTATTTTCATTTGTTACAGGTTCCAAAATCGTCGCTCTGATACCACTTTATAACACCCCCATATTCAGAGGAGCCTTAACTAGGCCTTCCTTAGCATATAAGGGCATTACCATCTCGGTTGCCCGAGGACAGTAATAATCAAATGTCGATAAAAGAACTATTATGTTATATTACAAGGGAATTTAAACCAACAACGATATAAAAGATACAACTCAAAGACTACTCTCTAAAGCTATCACATCTCGTGAAGACTCATCCCTGCCCGGACTCCAGCTATCCACAACATCAACACCTGCTAAGACCGACTGCTCACCATAAGGGATCACGGCAGACACATAACAAACAAAACAACCACACAAGGTCAGTACTGAGATAATATACGACTAAATCAACTACAACTATCAACACAATACGATGCTATCAATCTCACACACAATCACAATAATCCAATTAACCTCTGTCACTGACTGTCCACTGGACCAGCCCTGCCAGTGGGGGACCGCAGCCGTTCCCACCAAATCCCCGCTCATCATACCGAGCGATAACCCTGTCCATTAATGTGCACATCCCCTCCCGTGGCGGGTCCCACGGAGGGCGAAACTAGGGCGTGAAGCCACTCCCGCAAGTGACCCCACTCAGCCGAGGACACGCCTCGCGAACCAGAGACAAACATTCACAGACAGCTGAAACGCGACAACCAACAAACTGTAGGTACTAACCAACTACAGCATACACGCTGCCACACAACGCCACCACAACACAACAACAATGATACGATAATCGACACACTAGAATATCCACAGAAACTGAGTAGGCGAACCTACCTTTAAGCAACTGCAACCCATCCATGCCAACATATGACATATCCAGCAATCAAGCAAGGCCTATAAGCACAACACGATCATCTATTACTACCAAGCAAACCCTAATTGCAAAGATGAGGATAGTGATGATGATTATGACATACCTATAAGGAGAAACCCGGCAACATACCGCTACCCGACTCAAGTGACGCTCTCCTAAGGCACAAGGATGTTCAAAAGGCTTCCATGGAGGTTTTATGGTGAAGGGATGGGAACGAGGCGACCAAAGGATAGGAGGAAAGTGGCGAAAACGATTTGCGGATTTAACAAAACGCGATTAAAAACCCTCGCTGAAAACTCGATACTCGATCGAGTACCCAACATACTCGATCGAGTGGCCCCCTACTCGATCGAGTAACCTAGATACTCGATCGAGTAGCCTCTACTCTGTCGAGTATCACACCTAACACGTAACCCAAGATAATTTTGGCACGCATATCTAAAACTATTCCCACTCCCAAGGTCAGTCAACGCTGGTCAAAGGGTCTCTAAAAGGGCGGGTATTATACAATGTCTTTTCTTAAATACAGGTTTTAAAAAAGGTTTTCCTACATAATATCTTTGTAGTTTTTCGAATTTTACATGGTACCCATCGCTTTTCAAAAATATCTGTGGTACCCCTAAACTAATTATCAAATATATTTTATAATTAATTCATGTTGATTTACTTTTGTTACTAATTGTGTCAGTACGCGATGAAGTCCTTATATATTTAACATATTTATTGGTCACTAAATTAATGAAATCTGTAAAAAAAAATATTCAGGGTTTTCTGCTTCACTTCCATGGTCAACAAGGCTAAAAATCGCGCTTGGAGCAGCCAGAGGATTAGCTTTTCTTCATGAAGCACCGACGCCTATCATTTACCGAGATTTTAAAACTTCAAACATCTTATTAGATTCGGTAAGTATATTGTTTTAATTGAAAAATATATAAAAATATAACTCATTTATTTGACGTTATGTATGCTTTAGGTATAGTTTCCAACTCTGCCATGATTAGTTTACACACACACAGGCGTGCACACACACACACACACATAAATAAGATTTTAAAATATTAGAATGGTTGTGTATAACTCACAACTATCTTATACTCCCTCCACACACCTATTTTCTTCTCATTTCAATAAAATACTCTTCACATATATTGCAGAAATGGGAAGAACTCTTTTGTATGGAGGGAGTACTTCTTTTTCAAAACCTGTATTTGTAAAATTTTTAATTCTTCTTTTTTCTTAATACTTCCTCCAAATCTCATATTAGAGTAGTATTTTTGTAAAAACTTAATGAGATTTTACAGCATATAGTTATTGCAGATGCCAAAATTAGTTGAAAATAAAAATCTCTTACAAATGATATATATGCATTGGAAAAAGTTTATACTTTAGCAAAACTGACTTGATAGGAGATTCTTTTAAGAAAAAAAACTTATTTACGAAAAAAAATTGAAAAAATTATAAAAAAGAAAGGGAGTTATGTACTTATGTGGTGCAGAAAATATTCATTAGCTATATGTAAAATGTCAAATTGTAATAGGATTTCACGCCAAAGTTATCAGATTTTGGCCTCGCAAAGGATGCTCCAATGGATGAATACAATCATGTCACCGCCACCAGTACTATGGGAACACCTGGCTATGCAGCTCCTGAGTACATTATGACAGGTACTAATCTCTCTGGGTGTTTGGTTCGAAGAGTTGGAATGAAATGGATCCGTTCTAAGTGTTTAGTTCGGTCATTTTAGAATGGAGTTCGAAACTTGATGGAGTATAACCCTACCCCAACTTCTTGATATCTCATACCACCTTCCCCACTCCCCCTCCAGACAATCATAGAGTAAAGTAAACAAAAAATATATGTATAGAATTCTAAATTCATCATCCCAAGGTATCTCATTTCATTCCGATTTTTTAAAGCAAACGTGAAACGTTCCCTTAGTCTTCCAAATAAGTTTTATTATATTGACTTTATAATAGCTACATTAGGTTTAAAAACATTTCTCATGCACTAAACTAGTAAACTATACATTGTACTTTGGTTTATAATTTATTGGGTGGTCAAAGAGTGCACGTGAGAATTAAATTTGCAGTAGTTAGTCTCTTGATATTTTAGTTTACACCGTGTTAAACGAATTTGCAAACAAAAACAGACATAACTTTATATAAAAACGGTTTTAAAAAAACTTGTTTAGCACAATTTGTGTAAGATGACCCTACACAACCTACATACGGAGAAATTGTCCAATGCTTTATTGTCTAATACTCCCTTTATTTCATTATGATGTTCATATTAGTTTTGGAGCATAATATTTAAGGGAGAACGTATATGTGATTAATTCCTAATTATTGAAGGATGTGTGGGGTAAGAGATCATTTACTATTAGCCATACATTTAGAATTAAAAGGGAAAGAGAATCATCTTAAATTAACAAAGAAAATGAAAAACATGAATATCATAGTGAAATGGAGGTTGTACCATTATTTTGTTATTATTTGTTCATATGTTGATGAATGTAGTCACTTAATACATGCTGAAAGCACCTTTTTATGTTGGCTTAGACACTTTTCGAAAAGCTATAACCTGCATACGTACACACATGTAAGTATCTCACATTATTTCATCTTCTTTCATCTTAATCCAAAAGCAGACATGGTAAATTTACTCAAAATGTAGATTAACTTAATTTTACACCCCTTTTTTTTTACAGCGGCTAGGAAAGATATAACAATTTTATTAACTTTTTTTCAGGTCATTTAACAAAATCATGCGATATCTATAGCTTTGGAGTGGTACTCTTAGAGCTCCTCACGGGAAGAAAAGCAGTAGATGATACTCGTTCACCAAGAGAAAAATACCTAGTCGAGTGGGCTAGACCCCAACTACAAAGCCCACGGCGACTCGGTCGTTTGATGGACCCAAGACTAGATGGTCAATACTCTGTGGTGATAGCTCAAAAGACAGCATTACTAGCATATCAATGCCTAAGCCACAGGCCCAAGAGCCGACCACCAATCAGCGAAGTAGTGAAAAACTTAAAAGCATTAGTAGACATGGACTATAACACACCAACTGGCCCATTTTTGTACACGGCCCCAAGTGAACAAGACCCACCAAATGTGACTGTCGATAAGGGTGGAAAATTAGAGAAGCTCAATCAAGAGCGACCGAAGCCCAGAAGTGATATACATCGGTTAAGGGCACCTAAACCTACAAATATGGTACATTGGGACCCTAATGTACAAAAGAATCTCAAAAGTGAGTTTAATTCTCCTAGTCGCCATCGTATGGGAAGAGGAGCATAAACCTAACGAAAATATTCAAATACTTGATTTCTGAAAGAAAGTGAAAATAATTTCATATTTGTAAATAGGTCTCTAATTAATTACGTGATGATTTCAATTGTCAAAAGATAAATTACATTATATTGTAAGAGCATGCATGTTTCTTTGTATTAAGTTTCTTTGGACTATTAGGTATCGTTGATTCATTGAATTATGAGTGTGTATGTTGAACTATTTTTGGGGAACTAATTGTTGAAAATACGACTTGCAACAAATTATTTCAATAACATGGCTCATCTAAATAACATGTAAAAATAAACGTTGATTTGTACAATTTCAAAAAAAAAAATTATGAATGTTACGTTTATGTACGAGATAGAAAAGAATGAACTTATCTCGAAATAGGATGGTTGTGGCACGACAAACTGAAGAGTTATGGACCCAATTACCGAAGCAGGGAAGATGGTGAATTGAGTGTCTTTCAAAGAAAAAATTGTAACATATGTACAAAATAAAACACTACAAGAACAATGAAAGACGATAAACGTCTAGGATGATAATTAGAAAGTACTATATTCTCGAGTTCTCTAACACAATTATTACACCCTGAAATGTTCTAAAGTAGAGTTTGTACAACGCAATAAAAGTACTTAAGTAACAACTTCAAGAACTGTGAATAACAATAAATTTCTAGGATGATAGTTAGGAACTTTATTGTATTCTGAAATTCTAGGAATACAATGATTATAAATGTTAACTGTTCTCAAGTAGACATTGTACAACGGAAATAAAAGCAAATGAAGTACAGAAACCCCCTTACAATGAAGATAACCCAAAAACGTCCACAGTTTATGAATTGAGTTTTTGTTTTTTAAATAATCTACTTCGACTATACAGTGAAGATAACCCAAAGCGTACTCCAGTTGTCTCCTTGACGCGGCCAAGTCGTACCCCAAATAAAAGACAATCCATATGGGCACTAACTAATATAGATAGTGAAGTTAAGGGTCGAACTAGAAGGAAACATAATTAAACTGCTTATCATCTATCGACAGATTATGGACGATTAGGTCACAATATTTGATCTGATTATAACTAATGTAATACAACGGTTTTCTATGTCTATGGGTACTCTATCGAGTGAGGCTTACTCTGTCGAGTAAATGTGTTTTTACGCAAAACAGTAGTCTGCCTGTTGGGTACTCGATCGAGTACGTGTGACACTCGATTGAGTAAGGGTCACTCGATCGAGTAAGTCACTTACTCGATCGAGTAAGTCGGTCTTACGGGTTATTTTAGCCGGGTTTTGTTAATAACGCGTGATTAGTATAAAAGGGTTCCGTCATTCTTTTTTATCACTTTTTCACCTTTCTAAAACCTTTCAAAAGAAAAGGAGTTACGTAGTTCGCTTTCTTCGCGTTGTTAACAAATCCCAAGGCTAGGATCGTCGAACTGTCTTGTTCTTTATACCATTGAGTTCGTCGCGTCAAGGGTAAGATTCTTGTACAATTTTTATAATGTTTCGTTAAGTTTGGTTAAAACCATAATTGGGTAGATTTGGAGTTTTGGGAGGATTATATTGATTAGGTGGTAATTGTATGCATATGTGTTATAGGAGGAGGATTCGTAGAGGAACATTATTGATTAGCTGTTGTGACGGTCTTGTGGTTGTTATTCCAGGTAGGGTTTCCATACTTAGTATTGTTTACATGGCATATTTGATGATTGATTCATTGTTGTTGGTTTATATCATATCGGATTTGGAATTGGTGATTGTTGATCGTATAATGTGGTTGTTGTATAATTGTCTGTGGTTTGCGAGGTGCATCCTCGGCTGAGTGGAGTCACTTGCGGGAGTGGCTTCATGCCTTTGATTCGCCTTCTGTGGAACCCGCCACAGAAAGGATGTGCACATTTAGGAACTTGGGTTATCGCTCGGATGAGATGAGCGGGGCTTAGGTGGGAACGGCTGCGGTCCCCCACTGGCGGTGTCAAATACTTGTTGCGATGAGTATTTTGGCAGGACTACACACTTTAGTGTGTAGTCAGGTGTGTGGAGTTATGATGGAGATTGGTTGGTTAGTTTGGATTATTTATTGTTTCAGCTGTATTGTTTATGTAATCAGTAATGACCCCGGTTTAAATGTTTTGAAAACTGTGGTGATCCATTCGGGGATGGTAAGCAGTTATTGAGCAGGTATGAGTTGATGCACATGGGATAGCTGGGTTGAGTTGCCACGAGATGTCTAGAAGTCTTCCGCTGTGTCATAAACATTATTTTACTTTATTTCAGTTGGTTTGACAGTTTTGAGAAACAGTTGTATTTACCTTATCAGTTTTGGATTTTGGACTTGTATCGCTTTAAATTCATTTAATAAAGTATGTTTCTTTATTATTTATTTGATATACATTACCTCGGGTAACCAAGATGGTAGCATTCCCATGCCTTAAGTGGTCCTGGTAAGGCACTTGGAGTATGGGGGTATTACAAAGTGGTATCAGAGCGACGATTTTGGAACCTGTAACTAATGAACCCAATGAACTTAGGGAGTCAAAATAAAATGAACCCGGGTAGGAGTTGTTAGGATCTAATGCAAAGACTTGGGAGACGTCCTAAAGTCGCGATCTCGCCCTACAACTTTGAACCGGTCACTATGGGGTGTGTCTTGGGATCGTTATGTGTTTACCTACGTATGTTGCATATCTATATAGAAGTGTGTTGTGTGAATTGGTGGATGAATGCATGTGGAGGATGGGGAAATTTTGTGGACAAAGGTGATGAGTAACATGAGTATATATATGTTGATTGAATAATGGAATTGTATGATGAATGATTTATAACGTGGCTTGTTAGAAACATGTGAAGTAGGATGTCGTTTGTTGTGTATATATATATATATATAGTATGTTTGTCGTTTTATGCATATATATATATATATATATATATATATATATATATATATATATATATATATATATATATATATATATATATATATATATATATATAGTTGGTTGGAAAGTGTTGAGTTGAGCATGCGGGTGTAGATACCCAGTATCTACTCAGACTCCAACAAACACCCGATGATTATCGGACTATAACATGCTTTGGAATCGCGGCATTTGGTCGAGAGTTCGTGTACAACTTTACGTCGGAAAACTTAAAACTATTTCAAAAATAAAACATTTCAAAACTTTTCAAAAGTACCTGGAGTATTTAATGCACGACGACGGAGTCGCAATGACACTAACTAGAGTCAAAACCGACACCGGACCAAAAACCAACTCAAAAATTCAAATCCCGACTCCAACAACGAGTCAAACCGAGTCAACCACAAAAAACAAACCATTCAAAACCTTCTATATTAAGATTTCCCGGATTCATGAATGGTCAAGTACCAAACATGTGACTACAAACCCTAGGATAGAACAAATCATGATTGCATTTGTGTGAAAGTGACAGGACAACTCGAAGACCCGCGACGTGGCTCGCGCCTCTTTGAGCAGCCCAGGTGGCCACGTCGCTCAAAACTCACACAACCACTCATTTTCCTATAAATACCCCTTCAATGCCCCCATTTGAGAACTTACGCGAGTGTCTGCCTCCTCTTTTCTCCCTTAAAATTCTCGACTCGACTTCATAACTCACAATCCGACGCGTATTTACGACCTACCGATCGTAAATACAAGCCTTACACATTGTTTGGTACCGTCATCGTGCATTAAATCACTTGACCGACCACTTCGACCACTACACCATCACTAATCTTAATAAAACACTCTTTTTACTTACTAAAACGGTTTTAAACCGAGTCTTTTCCGACCAACAAGTTGTTACACTTACGTTGGTTTCTCGCCATAACCAAGCATGTAAGTATGAGGGTGTAAAAATCCTTCTTTTATCATGTCTTTACTTGTTTCATGACTACAACATGCTAAATCATGCATAACATGATCCAAAACATAGGGTAGACGAGCCAATACTGAGTTTTGGCCTGAGACAGAAGCCCCTTGTTCTGGACAGAGGCTCGCGCCTCAATGGGGTGTCCAGGTCAGACTCAACCGTGTTTGTTCTCGTCTTTCCTCTTTAATCTATTTTCATATTTGTAATCGGTTTTTACCATTTCAAATATTTTCAAACCCTTTTATTTATTTTTACAAGTTTTTAACCATAAAACATTTTTCACCCTTGGTTCCTAATACCATGAGGGTTTAATCTGTGTTTCGGTGATAATATTTGGTTAATTATATTTAAAAGGTATTTTAAAGCCTTTTATTTCATTTCTTTACATTTTGGGAGGTATTTTAAAGCCTTTCATCATTTCTTTATATTTTCAAAATAAATGTATTAGTCACCAACACAAAGTCATCCTTGGTTCTACATACCATGCCGGATTTTAACCCGGGTACGATGATGAGTATCGACTAATTATATTCAAATGAACTTAAAACAATTAGTTCATAACTATTTTCAAAATAATGACGATTATTCGAGTCTCGTTCCTCAAATCAACAAATACGGTCTAAACGACCCTTTCAAACCAAAACGGGTTCAAATACCCATTTTTCAACACGTTTTACCAACGTTTTTCAAATGGTCAGAATGCGTCTTAAACCGTTGACTGACCCGCGCCTAAACAGGCCATTTCTTTCCTATTTTCAAAACTAGGGGAGACCCCCTTGCATCGCCAACAGGCTCGCGCCTCATGTGGCCGCCTGGTGCAGGGTCTGTTCCCTTTCCAGCATTAGTCAAGGATGATCCCGACTCCGGTTAACCTGGATATTGGACGGATCGGACGACTAATTTGCTCATTCAAAAATCATATTTGCAAAATGCCTTACTAAGACAAATGGATCACGTTATGCACCATAAACCTAATACGGTAAATGGATGTTTAATTTCCGTCTTGCATGCAAATAAACCATAAATACAACTCGACATCTTATACTTGATACTTGGATTAAATCAACTGACTTAGAAAGCTCTCACATGTTAGGTTTAAATTATTGGATGAGCATTCATGCATTTAAAACGTTTTATCAACTTTTGCATTCAACCAACCAAGATCGATCAATAGAGGCCGCTACCGCGGGCGGGATTGGGTGTCTGATTAAAGGGCTTCCCAATACGTACCTTCACCTCTTACTCAGAAACTTTGGATAGTGGACGACCTTATCCAGGGCGTACGAGAGTCATTCTAGAGATAGGATGCTAAAGAGGGACGATTCCTTATCTTTAGTACCTATGTCAAACACTGCTTTGTGCTTCGTTTGACCGAGGTAAAAAGTGGATTCGAACGGGATCCATGCATACCACAAATGCTTGGTGGCGACTCCGAACATCTCTAATCGTTTCGCGACCCTTACCGAGACGAAACCGACCGATCTAAAATGATCCGGTCGAAAGCATCTTTACGCCGCCGAGCGTGGCTTTCAAAAGACCGCTGCCATTGTCCACAGATCGGCTGGGCATGCGCAGGTGGCCACGTCCACAGATTGGCGACTCCACTGGGGAGAATTAGAACACTTACGTCTTTGTGATCCCTAGATGGTGAGACTCGAACGAGGTCTTGGTTGGAATGCATTAATTGATATTACGGTCACGGTCGGGTTCCTTGTCCGGGCCCATAACCTAACCCTTTTCGACCAATTGGCTCGTCTCGTCGGCAAGCGTTTTCTCATCCCCGCGTTTTGAATCCCGATTGAGTCAAGCATACCATTGACGTTACATATTTCTGTTTCGTCAAAGAGCTTTCATCACTTTCGAGAACGAGGCTAGGGCACCCTCCTTACACTTTTTGATTGGATTGGTATCCCTCTCGCAAATCGGGGTTTGATTGCTTGGTGTGTTACCCACCCTTCTAAGCCAAAACCCGTGTCAGCATTATGCATAATATAATGAAACTATGAGTGCTTATGTGCTACTTGATCATAAGTCCTTCCGTGTCATTTTCAAACCTTCAAAAAACACCTTTTTGCGCCGTTATAATGGCCATTTCAAACCTCGGTCTTTCGTCGACCGTTGCATTTCAACACGCCTTTCTAGGCCGTCATAATGACGATTTTCAAACCCGGTTTTTTATAACCATTTCAACACGCCATTCTAGGCCGTCATAATGACGATTTTTAAACCTTGTTTTAATAACCATTTCAACACGCCTTTCTAGGCCGTCATAATGACGATTTTCAAACCCGGTTTTTATAACCATTTCAACACGCCTTTCTAGGCCGTCATAATGACGATTTTCAAACCCGGTTTTTTATAACCATTTCAACACGCCATTCTAGGCCGTCATAATGATGATTTTCAAACCCGGTTTTTTATAACCATTTCAACACGCCTTTCTAGGCCGTCATAATGACAATTTCAAACCCGGTTTTTTATAACCATTTCAACACGCCTTTCTAGGCCGTCATAATGACTATTTTCAAACCCGATTTTTATAACCATTTTAACACGCCTTTCTAGACCGTCGTAATGACGATTTTCAACCCGGTTTCTATAACCATTTCAACACGCCTTTCTAGGCCGTCGTAATGACGATTTTCAAAATCGGTTTTCTACAACCATTTCAAAATCACCTTTTTACGCCGTTATAATCGCCGCTTCTAGACACGGACTTTAACCCGTTTCGCGCCGACAATGGCCCTTTCAAAACCCGAGAAAAGCACACACCCTTTTCTCGAGACACTTTTGAGATCCCGAGGACCATACATCGTCCCCGAGACCTCTTCAAACATTTCAAACCCGATTTTCAAAACATACAATTTTGAATTTCAAAAAACCGTCTTCGGAAACAGTACATTATTTTCCGAGCCGACTCAAACTCAAAACCGTCTTTTGCAAATAAACTTAAGACAACCCTTTCAACTGACTGACTTGCGGAGATCTTTATCTTCGGAAGCCGTCCACAAAGCGACAAATGAATCTTTTTGAAAATTTCTATTTTCGAAAACTTCAGTCCACCATTCCAATTCCGCCTCGTGTCTATCGAGTCGAAGCAAACTACTTATGGGTCTTTACTTATGAGTTGTCTCACCGCAAGACTTGTCCAATGGTGTCACTGAACTACATTGGACGCGTATCAAAAGTTCGGTCAACACCGTCACGTCAAAAATCGAGTCAGCACTGGGGTACCACACACGGTCATCCTCGTCTTATTGAGTCTGCTCTTTGTCTCGTCCTTCGTGTTGTATGCGTTCAGTCTTTGAACCGTGTCGGATTGGGTTGTAATGTGAGCCGTTTTTATGCCTCAGAGCCATGACCCCGTCCTCAACTTCGTCCAACAACAACAATAATGATAACAACAGAGATGTCACGACTGCTCAACTAGCCAGCCTGCTCACCGCTCTTAAGGTCACCCTGGATCGTGTCGAGACCCGTATCGACACCCTGGAAAATAAGGAAACTGGAGAACATAACACTTCACCTCTGACTGAAACTGAGAAGAGGCTAAAGCTCTTGGAAGAACAGCTCCTAGCCCGGGGTAACAATATCCATCTTGAGAACAACCGAAGGTTCGAACCTGTTGGGGATCACCTACCCGACAACTTTACCCTGACTGATGTGCCCAAGTTCAAAGGACTGGAAGACCCACTCAATCATATCCGTGCCTTCAAAGACTATATGGCCATAAAAGGGGTCAAATAGGAACTTTTCACCCGGATCTTTCCATCATCTTTGGAACCGATCCCTCGCCAATGGTACTACTCCCTTGATCCGAAGAAACTTACTACTTGGGATGAGGTCGCAGTTAAATTTGCCAAGCAATATGCCGACAATGTTGAAATCCAAGCCAATACCCGTACTCTTGAGGTCCTAAGCCAGAACGACAAGGAGGGATTCACCGAGTTCTTAACCCGTTGGAGGAGGGTAAGTACTCAGCTGGTCAGCAAGCCGAGCGAGTCGACCTTGGTGGAAAAGTTTGTCAACAATCTCCGCCCACTGTATGCCAATCTACTGAGGTACCAGAACATTAAGACCTTCTAGGATCTGCAAATCCTGGGGACACGCATTGAAGATGACCTCCAAAAGGGTGTCCTAGCCAAGATCACTGGCAGAGGCTACCAGGGGTCCACCTCAACCGGATCTCGCCCTTATGGCCAGACGAACAAGATCGATGAGGTCAACCTCGTTGAATCAACCACTAAGAGAGCTGAGCGCCCCGAGAGAGTGTTCACTAATATAGGGTCAACTTATGCAAGCGCTCTGAAGAGGCTCATGGACCAAGGGAAGTTACAACCAATCGGACCCACCCCGGATCTGACCGATGCTAAGAAATCCCGCTTCTGGAACCCTAATGCCTACTGTCAGTACCATCAAGGGAAAGGGCATGACACAGAAACCTGCTTCAAACTCAAACACATCATCCAAGACATGATTAAGAAAGGGGAATTGTCCTTACCCCCGCCAACTAAGCCGAACAACAAAACAAACCCTTTGGGAATCCACGCCATCTCCGATGATGAGCCAACCCTAGACTGCTCTCACCTCATCCTGCCAGTTGATGACGAGGTGAATGCCTTGGAAAAAGATCCCTCGGACGGGGTATTTGTGTTCAGTGCCGCCACTATGCTCGCCATGTTCCAACATGTTGAGGAAGCCATAGCCAGTCTCTCCGAAAGGATTACCCAACTTGACGATGCCTACCATCGACTTATCTTCAATCCTCCACTACCACGCCCGAGGGAGAGTCCCCCGAGCGCCCAAAACTACCCTCACCAGGATGGATAGCTCCCGCGACCATTCTGGCATGCACCTCATGATAATCACCCTCACAATAATCACCCCCACAATAACTACCCTCACAAGAATCACCCCCACAAAATGTCCCTCACAAAAACTGCCCACCGAGGAATACCCCTCCAAGGTACCCTTGGAATTCGGAAATTAATGGCATCTGGAGAGATGATGTTGAAGATGTCTATATTGTCCCAGGGAAAGTGAAACAGGCGAAAGAGATCGGCCACCTTACCCGGTCTGGACGCCCATATCAAAACCCGAACAATCCAACGGTCGTTCCAATAACGAATGACCAAGTTGTCCCGGACCTGGACACTCAACCAAAGGCTCCTGAGAATTCAATCCTCAAACATCTCCAGAAGGCAAAAGCCGAAATCTCAATTTGGCAACTAATTTCTACATCCTTCGAGCATCGGCAAGCTCTACTACAAGCCTTGGGAAAACTTAATGTGCCCTCTACCTCCTCCCCAGAAGAAGTGGTGGCACACATGACAAGGGATGTCCCTCATTTGAGAAACCCGGTCGTCTTCTCTGACGAAGATATCCCTCCCTTCGGAGCCAATCATAATCTTGCCTTATACATTACCGTACAATGTCTCAAGAAGAATGTGCCCATGGTCCTTGTGGATGACGGATCCGCAGTAAATGTCATTCCCCTCGAGACGGGTCACAAACTGGGCATTAAGGAAGCTGATTTGGTCCCGATAAATCAAGGAGTACGCGCTTATGGCGGCACTCGTCGTAAGGTCGCAGGGCTTATCACTCTAACCGTCGCAACCGGACCACTGGAAAGGCAAACCAGTTTTCAGGTAGTCGACATCGACGCCTCCTTCAACATGCTCCTGGGACGTCCCTGGATTCACGCCGTCAAGGCATTTACCTCAACTCTCCACCAGAAGATCAGGGTCCCCTTCAACGGGAAAACAATCACAATTCCTGCTTCCCCGATCAAAGTTGTCATGAGAAAAGGAATAGCCTCCCAAGCCATTGAGGAGGACGATAATGAAATGTGGGGATTCCAAGCCGTGAATGCCATAACTGGTGAATCAGCATCCTCTGATTATGACCCGTTTGCCAACCTCACAGTCAACCGCATTCCGATGCGCCAGGGTTACTTCCCGGGTTTACCTCTCAATCCACTGAAAAGCACCTTGCCTCCTTTGAAACAGGCTAAGGTCCCCAACATCCCCTTCGGGCTAGGATACGAGCCTACCGTTGAAGATATCCATGAAATGAACCTCCTAGTTCGAAAGCGCAAGAAGCACGGGGTTATCCTCCGTCCCCATCATCTGACCCTCAATGGATACTTTGTCCCCGAGGGAGAGTCCGAGCTCTACCATGGCTTTCCGGAGCCGATCTATGACTCTGTGACCAAGACCAGGTACCCGGGTATGGAAGTCTTTCAGGACTGCTACTTCATCCCTGACAATACCGAAGCTGCATCAACTGAGTCTAAGCCGTCCTCATGCCTCGACGAACAAGCTGTCACTCTCCTTTTTGGAGAGGACAACATCAAGCGCCTCGACTGTGAGGACATTATCAACATCGCTCTGAAGGAAAATCAATTTGATCCGGCCGCCTTGATCTCCGATACTGACCCGGAGAAAGCTACACATGGGTGGAGGAAGACCGTCAAGTGGACCGATCACCAAGGCCGCATTCTTAAGATCACAACTAGAGAAGGCCCAATGTTCACAAGCTTGATGTCCCAGTCAAGGTCTGTCATAGATCCTAACACTCCTGATGTCCCAGTCAAGGTCCCCTTCCCACTGTTTTATCACAAGCTTGTGGCTGATTCAGAGGCTGAGTCTACTAGGGTCATCCCCACTCCCGTGAAAGGTGACAACCTGGAGCCTGTTCCAGGGGCCACCTCCTCTGCTGTGTCGCCTCTGACTGACCATGAGATGTCTTTCCTCTCCGAGCTTTTCGCTCTTGTCAACTTAATGAACGCTAAGTTTGCTTATGACTCGTCTCAATTTAACTGCAATGCAATTCTGAATGACTATAAGGAATTTGACTTGAGTGACTACCCACCTCACCTAGCCAAAGAACTTGATAAACGGGAAACCAGAACCCCCGTCATTGAGGAGACCGAACCTATTAACGTAGGAACCGACAACACACCTCAAGAACTTAGGATAGGGACAACCCTTGACCCCTCGGAAAGACAACAGTTTATTGACCTCCTCCACGAATACAAGGATGTTCGCCTGGTCCTACAGAGATATGCCTGGGATTGACAGGAAAATTGCTGAACACCGGATACCCATTAAGCCCGGAGCCAAACCCGTGAAGCAAAAGCTGTGCCGGATGCGTCCTGAATGGCCCTGAAAATCAAGGAAGAAGTGGATAAACAGTTCAAGGCTGGTTTCATCAAGGTGTCTGAGTACTCTGACTGGGTGGCCAACATTGTTCCTGTACCGAAGAAAGACGGGAGAATTCGGGTTTGCGTCGACTTCAGGGATCTGAACAAGGCGAGTCCAAAGGACGATTTCTCTTTACCACATGTTGACATTCTGGTGGACAATACTGCCGAGCACGCCCTCCTATCATTCATGGATGGGTATGCTGGGTACCACCAGATTAAAATGGCTGAGGAGGACATGCACAAGACCGCATTCACTACGCAGTGGGGTACATATTGCTACACGGTCATGCCTTTCGGCCACATCAACGCCGGAGCAACCTATCAAAGAACCGCTACCACTCTCCTACATGATATGATGCACAAGGAGGTAGAGGTATATGTCGATGACATGATTGTCAAATCAAGAGAACGGGACGGCCACATCAACGCCCTTCGGAAATTCTTCGCTCGTCTGCGGAAATATAACATGAGACTAAATCCTCAGAAGTGTGCATTCGGGGTTACCCCGCAAAACTCTTGGGACATGTCGTCAGCAAAAGAGGCATTGAGATTGATCCAACCAAAATCAAAGCCCTTCAACAAATGCCACGGCCTAAGAACGAGAAGGAGATTCGGGGATTTCTCGGTCAGGTTCAATACATCAGCCGCTTCATTGCCAATCTCACCATGATTTGTGAACCAATATTCAAGAAACTTCGCGCCTCCGATCACACCGATTGGGACGACGACTGCCAAAAGGCTTTCGATAGGATAAAGGAAATCCTATCCAAACCTCTTGTCCTCATGCCACCTCAACCGGGGATCCCTTTATCCCTATACCTGACTGTTACCGACACAGCCATGGGAGCAATATTAGCACAAACGGTCGACGGCGAAGAACGAGTCATCTACTACATCAGCAAAAAGTTCATTGAGTACGAGACAAGGTACACCCAACTGGAGAAGACATGCCTTGCCATAGTATGGTCAACAAAGAAGCTGCAGCATTACATTCTCAGCTACACGGTCCACATCTACTCCAAGATGGACCCAGTCAAATATATCTTCGAAAAACCCATACTAAACGGAAGGCTGTCTAGGTGGACACTCATGCTGTCCGAGTTCGACCTCAAGTTTGTGCCCCTCAAGGTTATCAAGGGAAGAGCAGTCACCGATTTCCTAGCAGAGAATCCCGTCAACGAGGATCCAACGACCAACACATGGTCACTTCCTGACGAGGACATCCTTTGTGCCGATTCCGATGCATGGGACCTATACTTCGATGGTGCATCTAACCTAAGAGGCTTCGGGGTAGGAATCCTTCTAATATCACCAGAGGGAGAACATGTTCCGATCTCAGTCAAACTAGACTTCGCCGTCACCAACAATGCCGCTGAATATGAAGCATGCCTCATCGGCCTACAAGCAGCCATCACACTTGGCATCAAGAGACTGAGGGTCCACGGCGATTCCTCGCTCATCATCAATCAGATGTCCGGATCATGGAAAATCCGAAGTGACATCTTAGCTCCCTAACGAGCGAAAATCAATCAAGAGGCCGAGTTCTTCGACCAAATCGACTACTTCCACTTGCCACGAGAGGAAAATCAATTTGCTGATGCCCTGGCAAAACTTGCTGCATCCGTCAATATATCTGACGACATGACATCGATGCCCCTATGTGTCAAGAGAAGGAGCGAGCCAGCTCACATTTGTGCCATCAACGACGACGAGGAAAGCCATGTCGAACCTTGGTACCAAGACATCCTCAACTATAAGACCAAAAACGAATTCCCTCATAACTCTGACCCAAGAGGACAAAGAGCCATCCGTTTACTTGCATCACAATTCGTGATGAACCAAAATCAACTATACAAAAGAATACCTCAAGGGATTCTCCTCCTTTGCATTGACCATCACAAAGCCAAAATAGTCATGGGAGAGGTCCACGACGGAGAATGTGGCCCTCACATGAGCGCAATGATGCTTACCCGGAAGATCATGCGGCTAGGTTACTACTGGACCACCATGAAAGCCGATTGTCGTAACTACGTCAAACATTGCCACAATTGCCAAATCTTCGCCAACATACAACACATACCACCATCCCTTTTATACACCATGACGTCACCCTGGCCTTTCTCAACCTGGGGCATCGACATCATCGGGAAAGTCAACCCGATAGGCACTAAGGGGCATTGCTTCGTCCTCGTCGCCATCGACTACTTCAACAAGTGGCCAAGTTCATCTAAAACAACATCATCTGCAGATATGGGGTACCCCATGAAATCATCAGCGATCAAGGCTCTCACTTCCGGGCGGAAACTCAGGCCTTGCTGGACAAATACAAGATCAAACGACATCGATCATCCCCTTACCGTCCCCAAACCAACAGAGCGGTGGAGGCAGCTAACAAAACTCTTGTCACCATTATCAAGAAAATACAAGACAACTACCGCAATTGGCCGAGTAAACTCCTATTCGCACTTTGGGGATACCGAACCTCCATTCGAACACTGACAGGTGCCTCACCCTTCTACCTAGCATACGGTATGGAGGCGGTTCAACCGGTAGAGTTAGAGGTCCCTTCTCTACCCATCCTACTGGAGAGTCAACTCCCTGAGGCGGAATGGACCCGGCGAAGGTACGAGCAACTCACTTTTCTAGACGAGCGGCGGCTCAACGCCTTGCACAACGTCCAGCTATACCAATGACGTATACAATGGGCATTCAACAAGAAAGTCAAACCCAGGAAAAACCAAGAAGGCGACTTGGTCCTCAAGTCGGTCCGAGCACCGTTACACGTCGATCCGAGGGGAAAATTCAAACCCAACTGGGCCGGGCCATACCTGGTCAAGAAAATACTTTCGGGGGGCGCAGTGAGACTGAGTGACCTGGATAGGGAGGATTTTACAAACCCGACCTGTTGGAGCTGGTGTCCTCCACAAATTAGTGTGATAACATTTGTAAATCTCTTACAGGTTCACAAGGGTATACTTCGTATATTTAATCAGTTGATTAACGTTTACCTAATAACGGTTGGCTTGCTAGAAAGTTTGACGTTATTATCATACAGATGGCGGTGATCAACTGGTCCCTAAAGGTCACACCTATAGAATGTGTTTGAGAAATGTGGTTATAGAAATATAATTACATTGATGCCCAAAATGACTAAAAAGTTAGTCAATGTGTTGATGAGATAATTATCTAATGAAAATTAAATAATATTAAGTTGAGACGAATTAACTGTCAATTCGTAAATTAAATATAATAAGTTATATTTGATTAAATATATATAATGTTAGCTTGGACGAATTAATCTGTTAATTCGTAATTAAATATAATCAGTTGTATTTAATATCAACAAGTTGAATGTGTCATAGTGGTAATAGTGAGGGTACACATACCAAGAGGTCATGGGTTCGATCCTCACTAGATGACAATTCAACACATATTATATATTTTTGGAAAGACCAAAAATAAGGAAATTTTATTCCTTATTTCGGTCAACATTGGCCGAAAATTAGGAGAGTTATATCTTTCCTAATTAACTTGGTAATTCGGTCTGTATAAAAAGAAAGGGAGAGAATTATTTCTACCCTAATGCTTTTTCTTGACCTTGCCTCCTCTCTCTCATCACAAAACACAAAAACAACTAAATTTTACAGAAAATTTTAGATTGATTTCTAGCATAATCAAAGGGCATATCTCATATCGTCTTGGGTGCAACTAATAGGCGAATATCAATTTTGATGTTGTTCTTAGGCCATATTTGCAAGGACCGAAGGTTAATTCTAAATCCTTATACTTTGTTTATGTATTTTGTTTATGACCTTTAATCATCATTGTTAAAATTCGTTATAATCCTTCTAGTTTAAGGGAAGTATACAAATTATTTCCCACAAGTGGTATCAGAGCACTAGGCCACGATTTTAATCTTGATGATTTTCATAAATTTGTATGTGAACAATAGGATTTTCGAGAAAAAATTTAGGGTTTCGAATTTTTGTGATTCGGAAAAAAAAAAATTTGTGCCGTTTTCTGCCGTTTTTTTTCTTTCAGTTTGATGATATTTTTTCCATTTTATTTTTCATATTATAGTTTATAATCAGTTAAAATTATCATATGAAGAATTGGTAGTTTTTGATTTAATGCAGATTAAGTTAAAATTAAATGGAATCGTCATGTTTATGATAAAAGGATTGTTTTTGCTATATGGTTTTTGGCATATAAATTAATCATGTTTATTATTTCATATGCTAATCATGTTCTAATAGCAAAGGTAAACAATTTAGTCATCAAATCTTGTTTTAGGGCATATTGCCGCAAAAGAAAGAAAAAAAATAAAGGGGAGGACAATTTTTAGGGTTTGCCGGAAAAAAAAAATTGTTTTTGTTTTTGGTAAACCGAGAAAAACAAAAAAAAGGAAAGTTTTGTTTTCTTGTTTTTTTTGCCATATTGCCAAGAATAAAAATATGGTAAGTTTTTTTTTTCCTAATTTGCCACATAAAAAAAAGGGGGGGCTGTTTGTTTTACGTGTAGGAGCTGGAATTATAAAAAAAAAAAAAAAATTGTTATTTTTTTTCAGCCGAGACCATATGTATATTGGTTTTTGTTTTTTTTTATTTTGGCCAATTAGTTATTGTGAATCGGTTCACAATTTAAAGATACCGAGTTATTTTAAAGCGGTTTAAAATTTTGACGGATAGAATTCATATTACAAGTTTAATATGGATTGAGTATGAAATTAATGTGATTAAATTGCGGAATTGTCACTTAATTTAATTTAAAATAGGTGGTTTGGATAAATTAATCAACATAATTAATGTATTGTGTTATGTATGTTTAATTTATTTTAGTTGATGCTTTTAATTTTGTTGAATGAATCGAATGAATGAATTTTTATTTACGTATTTAATTTTGCAATCTGTTGTAATTTGTAATACTTAGTGTGGCCTTAGTCAAATTATGTTTTCGTAATGAAGGTAACATGATTTTTTTATGTAATTATGAGATCTCGAATCTCCTTTATTTTAGTTTTGGGTTTTTTGAAATTAGAATGTAATTAATAGGTCAATTATGTAATTTTATTTATTATAATTTCAAAAAAGACTAAAGATGAAGATTCAAGCTCACTCCCGCTACATGGATCAAGATGGAACATCAAGACAAGCTTCTCGGGTCCAAGGATGGATTCCAAACTTGTATTTATTGTTCATTTGGATAGGATAGGCCACACTAGGATTTTTACTGTTTTTACGTTTTTTCATTCTTATTGCTTTTCATTCACATGTTAGTAATTGCATCATATTCCGCCTAAAACCAAACCACCTACTACTAAAATGCATGAAAATTGACTCATATAGGTTGTATGTTAGTTTTCATGGACATGCAGATGTCACAGTCTTTAAGCCATCACCTTAGTTTAATCATTCTCGCATGCTAGATTATAGTTCACTTAAAATGAATTAAAAAGTTGATGGGATCTTCCTCTAAAACGGAAATTGAGATTAGTCTTTATAAGGGCAAACATCTATGAATCCCTTCTTCGTCGGTAGGCCTAATATGACCCCTTCTACGTTGGGTAAGTAGTTGTGTTGACTTAGTTTACCTCAACATCATAGTCCGAAGAGTTTCTCGTGATTATGATGGACTATAGATAGAATTTACATAAATTTATCGACCAAGAATTCTAACGGTAGAATTAGCTAAAAGGTTAACTTATCAATTTACAGATAATTGAGTCTTGGGGTCATTTATATAATTCTTGAGGAAGGTCAATTGTATAAATGTTTTTGAGTCTTCGCGTTATGACATTAGTTCATTAGACTTAAAATAAAAACGATGCACATGCTTATTATTTTATTCTTCTTTCTCAGTGTAGAACACGTTTATTATCAATAATACTGTTACAACAAATGGCTGGAAATAACGCAATCCCAATGCCTAGTGCCACACTAGATCGTTCGTCCTGGCTTAAGATGTTCATGGACCAAATGAATCAGTCCTCTCGACTGAAGAATGATGGGTCCAATTTTATGGATCGGGAGGCGGCACTACGGAATGCGCCATGCGACGGTAAGCTCGGTATTTAATCGAGCCAATACCGGTCAACCCAGGCCCAAATGTCGGAGCCGACGAGTCATTCGCTTATAGTGACTTCGTTATGGAAGCGGGTGCGATAAAGAACGTACTCATCTTTGCAATGGAAACCAATTTGCAGAGACGCTTCATTGCCCAAGGTGCAAACAAGATTTTCACCACGCTCACTAACGAGTTCTCAAAGGCACCGAGGATCGTTATATATGAGCATACCTGTCGCTTCTTTGATGCGAAACTCCAGAAGGGCCAACCGGTTAGCCCACACATTCTTCTCATGATTGAGAATGTCGAGAAGATGGAGTCACTGAATTGTAAAATCAGTGAGAGCATTGTCATTGACCGAATGCTTCATTCTCTTCACGATGGTTTTGCCCTTTTTAGGGCGAACTACTATATGAATGACTTGAAAAAGAGTCCTCATGAGCTACACTCCCTTCTCGTACAGACCGAGAAGGATATGAAATTGAGTGGGAGCGTGAAGCAGGATGTTCTCACGATTTACAAAGGTAAAGGTAAGGGCAAGGCTCATGGCGACATAGCTGTAGGTAAGCCAAAGTTTAAGAAGCCAGGAAACGGTAAGAGTGCGCCTGGTGAGACTAGTGGCTCACAGGGCAAGACAAAGAGCAAGGGCGGTGACATAGAGTGCCACCATTGTCACAAGACTGGACATTGGAGGAGGAACTGTCCCGTCTACCGTGAGGAAATCAAGGCAGGCCGCGTCGTTCCTGTTGGTATGTCATCTTATATTCATATGATTGAGATTAACCATGCAAGTTTCGGAACGTGGGTACTTGATACTGTTTGTGGTTCTCATCTGTGTAATCATTTGCAGGGCCTAAAGAACATCATACCTCTCGAAAAAGGTGATGTGGACCTGCGAGTCGGGAATGGAGCACGAGTTGCTGCTGCCTCGAAGGGAACATATGTAATCCAACTCCCTAGTGGTTTTGAGTTATCTTTAAATAACTGTTACTATGTACCCAGTTTATCTAAGAATATTATTTCTGTTTCCGTACTTGCTAAAGACGGTTTTACATTTTCAATAAAGGATAATAGTTGTATTTTCTCTTTTAATGAAATGATTTATGGCAAAGCAGTTTCCATGAATGGAATTTATATCTTAGATCAAACCGCGGAAGTATTACACATGAATAATAAGAAATTAAAGGTTGGTGACAAAGATCAAACCTATCTATGGCATTGTCGAATGGGACACATAAATGAGAAACGCGTAAAGAAACTCGCCGATAATGGGACTATTCCCTCATTCGGATTTTTTGCATATGGCACGTGTGAATCATGTCTCATTGGCAAGATGACTCGAATTTCCTTCAAAGGTGTTGGAATGCGCGCTAGTGACCTATTAGGACTCATACATACGGACGTATGTGGACCTATGTCAATTACCGCTAGAGATGGCTATAGATATTTTATCACTTTCACGGACGATTTGAGTAGATACGGATATGTCTACTTAATGAAGCATAAAAGTGAGTCCTTTGAGAAATTCAAGGAATACCAGAATAGGGTACAGAACCAACTGGGTAGAAAGATTAAAGCACTCCGTTCAGATCGGGGTGGCGAATATCTTTCAAATGAGTTTGATCAACACCTGAAAGACTGTGGAATCGTTTTGCAGTTAACTCCACCTAGAACACCTCAATTGAATGGTGTGTCCGAACGGAGAAATCGAACCTTACTTGATATGGTTCGATCCATGATGAGTCACACTGTAGTGCCTGATTCGTTATGGGGTTATGCTCTTTTGTCAGCTGCTCTTATACTTAACCGAAGTCCGTCTAAAGCTGTCGACAAGACTCCATATGAAATGTGGAAGGGAATAGTACCCAACTTGTCCTTTATTCGGGTTTGGGGCTGCGAGGCTTATGTCAAGTGGAGACACGAGGATTAGCTCGGCCCGCGATCGGTCAAGACATACTTTATAGGTTATCCAAAAGGAACATTTGGTCATTACTTCTATTCGCCTACCGAACATCGAGTTTTTGTTGCGGCTAGTGCGACGTTCTTAGAGAAAGAATTTCTCGAGAACAAGACGAGTAATAGAACCTTCGAGCTGTCGGAGATTCCAGAACCAACAACCGAGGAACAGATGGAGGAAGCTGTACCTCCAACTGATGATACGGTTAATATTCCTGAGGAACCTAGGAGGTCGGGTAGAGACTCTCATCCTCCGGACAGATACATTGGTATGGTCGAGGAGAATGACGTTTTACTTCTAGAAAGTAATGAACCCGCAACCTATAAAGGTGCTATGGCCTGTTCCGACTCAAAGCTATGGCTCGAAGCCATGCAATCCGAGATGGACTCCATATATGAGAATAACGTATGGGATCTAGTTGATTTACCTAATAAGGTAAAACCTCTACAGTGCAAATGGCATTACAAAATAAAGCGTTTTGTAGACGCGCAACCAGATATCTATAAGGCACGACTTGTGGTAAAAGGTTTCACTCAAGTGCAAGGATTGCATTATGATGAGATTTTTGCACCAGTAGTCATGCTACGTTCCATTCGGATAATCTTAGCGATTGCCGCATTTCATGATTATGAGATTTGGCAAATGGACGTGAAAACCGCCTTCTTAAACGGTTATTTGGAGGAAGAGCTGTACATGGTGCAACCCGAAGGTTTCATAGATCCTGAGCATCCTAAGAAAGTATGCAAGCTTAAGCGTTCCATTTATGGACTTAAGCAAGCTTCTCGGAGTTGGAATCATCGTTTCGACCAAGTGATAAAAGAGTATGGTTTCACTCGATCGGTCGAGGAACCATGCTTATATATCAAGTCGAGTGGGAGCAAGATTGTATTCTTGATATTGTATGTCGATGACATACTCTTGGTTGGGAATGACATTCCTCTCCTATCTTCGTTTAAAGAATGGTTGAAGAACCATTTCCAGATGAAAGATCTAGGTGAGGCACAGCGTATTTTGGGAATCCGTATCTACCGAGATAGATCACGACGGACGTTATCACTTAGTCAGGAGTCTTATTTGGATAAGGTTCTTGAGAGGTTCAGCATGACCAACTCCAAGAAGGGGAACCTTCCTATGACGACTGGGATGCAGTTGAGCAAGTCTCAGTCACCCACGACGCCTGAAGGGATTGAGCGCATGAGTTGTGTTCCTTATGCATCTGCAATAGGATCGGTCATGTATGCCATGATATGCACACGTCCAGACGTGGCATATGCATTGAGTATGACGAGTCGGTACCAAAAGACTCCAAGTGAAACACACTGGATAGCAGTCAAAAATATCCTCAAGTACCTACGGAGGACTAAGGATTGGGTATTGACTTATGGAGGCGATACTAAGCTATGCGCAACCGGTTACGCAGATGCTAGCTTCCAAACGGATCGAGATGATTCAAAATCTCAGTCCGGGTTCGTCTTCACTCTTAATGGTGCTGCGGTAAGCTGGAAGAGTTCCAAACAGAGTGTTGTAGCAGATTCTACTACTGAATCCGAGTACTATGCCGCTTCGGAGGCAGCAAAGGAAGCAATATGGATGCGTCAATTCTTACAAGGGCTTTCGGTAGTTCCTAGTTCGAATGACCCGATCACTATCTATTGTGACAATAGAGGTGCCATCTTCCAGGCTAAGGAGCCAAAGTCTAGCAACAAATCTAGACATGTACTTCGGAAGGCTCACCTGATCCGTGATTACGTGGAGCAAGAAGAGATAGTGATTGACAAGATTATGACGGATGATAACATCGCGGATCCTCTCACCAAACCGTTGAATTATGATAAGCATGTAGGGCATGTTAATTCCATGGGAATTAAACATATTCCTGAGTTGTAGTACTTGATTATGGATTTGATACATTATCTTTTTCATATACTATTTATAACTTCATCGTTTTATATATATAATATTTTGTTTTTCATGTGGATTGTACTGACAACATTGAACGCCACAAAGTGAACTGAATTACATTATATTTATTTTGGTCCGTAATCGCCAATGTGAGCTGATAACTCCGGCTATTATATTGTGCAGTCGATTGATGGTGGGTTCAACGAGCCATAAGTTAAACGGTTGACTGATCGATCACAGATGCGAGATTATGACGATACCTCGTAGGACAACTTTTTGTGACAACGTAATGGAGTCCTAAATGTTTAATAACATTCGGTGCCAGGTCGTGGATAGGACATCCATTGTGTTCTTAGAGTCGATTCTTTTGACTATCAACTGTCTCTTGAGATTAAGGCGGTTTTTGGGTGACTTTGGTTTCTTTCTCACGGTCTACCGTAACTGGGGCTAAGTAGATTTTTTCTGGGTCATTTCATACTGTGGTTACGTCTGCAGGATTCGAGTTGAGGAAAATATCCAACCCTTATCAGGTATAGTTATTTCCAAGGGCCACTCGAGGAGTTGTAACTGAAATGCATGGCCATGCTCGAATGTTGATTCGTTTATCAGTTAAGTTACTCTCTAGTCGGGAAAACCACTCTTGATACTGATCGCTTGTAAAATACGACCTTTGTGAATTCGGATTTGCAAATTGTTTTACATTGAGTGGGAGAAATTTTATAGGATATGAGAATCGGTTATCGCACATACACTTGTGAGGACAAGTGGAAGCTTGTTGGAGCTGGTGTCCTCCACAAATTAGTGTGATAACATTTGTAAATCTCTTACAGGTTCACAAGGGTATACTTCGTATATTTAATCAGTTGATTAACGTTTACCTAATAACGGTTGGCTTGCTAGAAAGTTTGACGTTATTATCATACAGATGGCGGTGATCAACTGGTCCCTAAAGGTCACACCTATAGGATGTGTTTGAGAAATGTGGTTATAGAAATATAATTACATTGATGCCCAAAATGACTAAAAAGTTAGTCAATGTGTTGATGAGATAATTATTTAATGAAAATTAAATAATATTAAGTTGAGACAATTAATCACAATTCGTAAATTAAATATAATAAGTTATATTTGATTAAATATATATAATGTTAGCTTGGACGAATTAATCTGTTAATTCGTAATTAAATATAATCAGTTGTATTTAATATCAACAAGTTGAATGTGTCATAGTGGTAATAGTGAGGGTACACATACCAAGAGGTCATGGGTTCGATCCTCACTAGATGACAATTCAACACATATTATATATTTTTGGAAAGACCAAAAATAAGGAAATTTTATTCCTTATTTCGGTCAACATTGGCCGAAAATTAGAAGAGTTATATCTTTCCTAATTAACTTGGTAATTCGGTCTGTATAAAACGAAAGGGAGAGAATTATTTCTACCGTAATGCTTTTTCTTGACCTTGCCTCCTCTCTCTCATCACAAAACAAAAAAACAACTAAATTTTACAGAAAATTTTAGATTGATTTCTAGCATAATCAAAGGGCATATCTCATATCGTCTTGGGTGCAACTAATAGGCGAATATCAATTTTGATATTGTTCTTAGGCCATATTTGCTAGGACTGAAGGTTAATTCTAAATCCTTATACTTTGTTTATGTATTTTGTTTATGACCTTTAATCATCATTGTTAAAATTCGTTATAATCCTTCTAGTTTAAGGGAAGTATACAGATTCTTTCCCACACGACCAACCTAGACCAACTCAAGAAATACTACCCTTGAACCGTAGCAACCAACGACCTAACCCTAGTTCTACATCTAGCAACCACCTCAACCCTTTTCAAGTCAAGTTCCTTAACGCGTTCTGATTTGAAATTGCATGTTTTATCGAGTCTAAGTTGCGGCACCTTGCCCGTTTCGAATGTCCTTTGATCTATTAAAGGCAGCATCCATTTGCACTAAAACAAACAAAATCCCTGAACTACGAGCATCGTTTGATTTCACCTCTTCAGGTGGATACGTAGGCAGTCCCTCTTATACCTGAGGGATACAACCAAACCCAATCAAATTCACAGAACAAGCGTTCATAATTTTTGACACGAGCAATCCTCTTATTTAATTAATAATGGGAGGGATTACAATTTCAACAACAAATAAAGCTCGACGAGTCTACAACTTGTCCAAGCTAAGGTGTGGACTAAAACACCTCACATAATAAAACTAGCACAAAACACACAAAACATAGCTAGTACAACATAATAAAAACTCACAACACTAATACAACATAATAATAAAGTAGGGTAATGGAGGTCTTCACTCTTCCATTCTACCCTTGCCTTTTCCTTCGGGGTACATCTTCCCCTTGTTCTTCTTGTTGGCCCGCCTAGCAAGGATTTCCTCCTCGGAACGTATCCTCAGCGGATCTACAACGGCAACGGCCTCCGGTCTATTGCAAGACCCCATGTTCGGCCCAAAACGAGCCCATGCACGGCCCACCATATTCTTGAGACCCGAGCTTCTCCTCTTTGGTGGCCTCATCACATCGGGGATAACCCCATCAACGTACTCCTCAAAGAAGGCACGGTTGGCCTTGCCAACCTCTCGATACTTCAAGTCGACAACCTCGTCCTTAAGGAATTTGGACCTCTCTTCCAAGGACGGGGCTCTTGACCACTTGACATAAGCGGGAGTCACCCATGTCGTGGCAACGGGGTTTGGTACCTCCCAAAGCGGCCGAGTGGCCCACCACCTTTCGAAGACCTCCACAAGCTCGGAGTTCCGGAAGACATTCTCTTGGACAAGGGTATCTTGAGCGGGCACCTTTTGTTGACGCCCCATTTGCCTCATGAGCCTTTCAGGATAGATGAAGGAAGCAACCTTCAAGCCCACTACCATCAAAGAACGAGGACTAGCACCCGAAGCGGGCAACCCCGTGAAAGACCTCAAGTTCCACCATGGCACCACCCAACGGATGTGAGGACCACCCTCCTCCGCCAATCTTGCGGCCCAATAAGCCTCAGTGGAAGCAAAACTATCCGAGTACAACTTCTTCCTCATGGTAAGGTGATGGAAGGAATAAGAAGAAGAATCAACCGGAGGCTCTACATACCTTAGCCTCTCTAATAGCCACACTTGGAGGATCCTTGGGGATCCGAATGAAGGAGCTTCTCCACAAGAGCCTTCCTTGTCCAAAGCTTGGATGATCTCGCTAAGCACCATCCATGATGGATCTCTACCATGCTCCATTTGCTCGACCACATGTACAAGGGTCATGCTACCATAGCATTTCGGTCCCTCCTTCTTCAAAGCATCAACAAACAGGTATACATGGACAAGGCAAAAGGCAAGAGCCCTTCTCCTAGCCACCTCCGAAACATTGGCATCTAATCGGTTTGAAAAGATGTTGATAAGAGCCACCATATCCACACCATGTGGGGCAAGAAGGAAGTTGACTTGACTCGTCGACAAGCCCTACATTGAACGGAATTTCTCCTTATAGCATAACCGAGTCGGAGGAAGCACCGGAACAAAACCCGGCCACCCACCAATGGCTCCAACTTCTTCTGCTAGTGGACAAATTTCACCTTTCGGGAAAACGAAAACATGGTGTTTCGAATCCCAAAACCGAGAGCATGCTTCGAGGAATGAGGATTGCACCTTGACTTGACGAAGCACCAACAATTGACCAACTCCCATGCAAATGAGTTGATACTTTTCGGGAGGCGACAAATCCCGGCACCATTGTCGCAACGCATTCTCAAAAGCATCCATGAAATATTTTTGTGGAAGAAGAAGAGGTTTTGTAGAGATGTTTTTGTGTTTCGGATGATGAATAAATGAAGCACAAACATCACTATTTATACAAAATAATCAGCGCGTTTTTCAGAAATAAAAGAGAGCCGACTTCTATCGCCCAATAGCTCGCGCCTCCTTAGGCCCCTTCCCAGGATTCTCGCTTTGACTTGTCCCTTTCAAGTTGTGTTTTCTCCTGACACCTCAAACCTCCCGCCGGAATGCCCGCGCCTCTTCGGGATGGTCCAAGACATTTTGTGTTTCCTCACACTCACATTTCCTTGCTTTCGCGTTTTACGAAATCCGACACGGTTTCCATGACGCAACTTTAAACATACGGATTTTTCTTTCTTTTTTTAAAAGGGGAAGGGCTAGTCGCCCCGATCCGCGACGGATCGCTTCCATGTCAATTAAAATTCCGAATTTTTTTCGCTTTTTCGCAGTTTTCCTAGCAAAAATAAAAAATCGAAAATTGATAACACGACATCAGTTTTCCTCAAATATTCAAGCACTCACAAATTCGAGTCTTGACCCCACAAAAATCGAATCAAATATACTCGTAAAATTGTTTTCTAAAAATTCATCCCTGACGGTTTGAGTTTGAATTTTTTTCGAGTCGCAAATCAATTTCAATAATTTCGATGCAATTTAATTCAAGACGCGAGTTAATTGCTCAATTTTCAATTCGATTCCTTTTGAGAAGTCCAAACGTGACGACTTGTCACGGAATTTTCAAAATATCATTTCAAATTTCAAATTTCAAATTTAACTTCAAGTCATCTTGGTTAAATTTTGTTTTCAATCAAATGCTTTTACGTGTTTACGTTTATGCATACGTGCTACCTGTTGCCTGTTTTCTACACTAATGATGCAGGAACTGGTGCAAAGCAAAAGGAGAATTGACAGCCGACAGCGCTCCTCCGAAACACAACACAAAAGAGCCAAAAAATCACAAAAATGAACCACAATCCAAAAACACATATATACAAACCGCCTCACGCAAAATACATCGACACACGTTTGATACAAACGACTGACCATACAAACAGGATCTAGTACAGACATTTATCATACAGACACTGACCTAAGACAACAAACTGGGGGCTACCTGCCACCTACCGAACTAAGCACTCCCTATCCTTCCAATCGGAAAAGAAAAGGAGCAACACGGGGAACAGAGGAGAAACAGCGGAAGCAGAGGTGGTTACCGTAACACCGCGTTCCTCCTCCATAACGAAAAGAAAAATGATGCCTGGCAGACTTCGGACGACACGACAACCGAGGATCGTAACTCAGCACGTTAACCCGACGTTGACCTCCAATCATCGGAATTCAAGAGCAAAAGGGGACCATGACAACGGACGCTACCCCGATGTTGACCCCAATCGCCAGAACTCGACAACAATCAAAAGTGGCAACATGGGATAACGCGCCCGTACTGAACCCCACTCATCGGACATCCGAACCTCTGCAGACAACGACCAACGATCGATACCCGATCATTGGCCGGGCAAAGGCCGCCAGGAAGAAACACAACCAAGCCTATAACAAAAAACAGTCGCCTCTCCTCCTCCGGGATCATCCTCTTCCTCCAAGGCCTGCACAACGGACCCCATAAGTCCCAAATGGTACCCTGCAATCAAAGGCAAACAAAGAATGTCAGCCAAAATTTCGGCATTACGACAGCGTAAATTGGACAAATCCTGTAAAGCAGAACAAGGGCAATCCCGCCCAAACCCAACCAAACAAAAACAATTCACAAAAAAAAAACAATTTAAAAAAAAACGACTCACCCTTCTTTTCAAGCAAAAGACGAGTCAAAACAACCACAACAAAAACGGCACCCCAAGACCCATACAAGGTCCGCCAACAAATCAAAATACGTTCCCGATACAATGGGATATTTTTCTACGGCTCGAAAAGGCAATTCCTACGCCAATTTGAGCGCAAACCGGTCAAAGATTCAAAATACGACCACGACGAGGCAACATGATTTTATCACGCCTCAAAGCGACCTAAACTACCAATGGGGTCTATTTCAAGGCAAACTGACTCGATTCAAGCTCGAACAGGCACTTATTTTGTCAGTCATAAGACCGCTTCAAAAGGCAAAAATTCAAATTTTGCCCACAATACCCAACAAAGGTCCACAATGGCAAATACGGTCTTTCCCGACTACAATACAACCTAGTGGGACCCACTACCCAAGAAAATAAACTTGGCATTGTGAAATGAGACGGTTCCTTCGCCTCACTCACGTTTTTCGAGCATAGGGAGCGGGAACGGGGACCAAAATGCAAACTAAAAGCACCCCTATACTCCTAAACAGGTTTCTAAAAAAATGCAATCATCAATTTCACTCAAAATGGGCTCAATCAAAAACGGCCAAATCAATTTTTCTAGGGTAAAAATTTCGCCCTAATTCAATCTATCAAAAAGACCAACAAATTCAAATGGATTCAAGAGGAAATACATACCTTGAGATGACATTGTCGATAATGGCACGAACAAAAGCAAGCTATGAGATCAACAATGGCGGTTTTGTTTGGTTTTGTCGAAAGGTTGAAGACGATGTGAGAATGGTATGCGAACCATTCTCGCGTCTTTTACAGAAAAATAGGGAAGCTCCCTTAACTCGCCAGGTTGCTCGCGCCTCAATAGGGTGCTCCCTGCTCTTTCAGCGAAATTTTGGGCTTTGGCCCAATTTCCCATAACAAACTTCAAATTTTCAATGACGACATTAAGAACCGTCATTTTTCAAATACAAAAACAAATAGTGTAATCAAAATTCACTATTTTCCTTTCAAAATTCAAGCAAACGGCGATCAAAACCGTCATTTTCATAAAAATAGTGAAAATTCAAAATTCACTATTTCTTCAAATTTTCAACGACGGCAATTAAAACCGTCAATTTCAGAAATAATAGTGAAAATTCAAAATTCACTATTTCTTCAAATTTCAACGACGGCAATTAAAACCGTCATTTTCAAAATAATAGTGAAAACTCAAAATTCACTATTTCTTCGAATTTCAAACGACGGCAATTAAAACCGTCATTTTCAAAATAATAGTTGAAATTAAATTTCACTATTTTCACCAAACATGTCAACGGCGACAACATAAACCGTCACTTCAAAAAGTAATAGTGAAGATTCAAAATTCACTATTTCCTTCACATGTCAACGGTGGCACATAAACCGTCACATCAGACGTAATAGCGAAATTTAAAACTCGCTATTTCCTTCAAAATTCAAACAAACGGTGATTAAAACCGCCACTTCAAATTCAAAAACGAGTAGTGGAAATTCAAAATTCACTATCCCTTCAAAATGTCAACAGGGGGCTCCCTCGCAGAACCCGCTTATTTCAAAAACAACAGTAGTGAAAATTCAAATTCACTATTTCCACGGCGGCATCATGAGTCCGCTACTTTCAAAACAAGCCCATCCGACGCGGCTATTCTCACGGTCGATCAACCGACTGCCCCATGGCTGGCGAGCCTTACTACGCATCACGGCTGGCGAGCCCTCCTCATATACGCACCATGGCTGGCGAGCCTTACTCCGCATCGCGGCTGGCGAGCCCTCCTCATATACGCCCCATGGCTGGCGAGCCTTACTGCGCATCGCGGCTGGCGAGCCCTCCTCATATACGCACCATGGCTGGCGAGCCTTACTACGCATCGCGGCTGGCGGGCCCTCCTCATATACGCTCCATTGCTGGCGAGCATTACTACGCATCGTGGCTGGCGAGCCCTCCTCATATACGCACCATGGCTGGTGAGCCTTACTACGCATCGCGGCTGGCGAGCCCTCCTCATATACGCCCCATGGCTGGCGAGCCTTACTACGCATCGCGGCTGGCGAGCCCTCCTCATGTACGCACCACAGCTGGCGAGCCTTTGTCCGCAAACGTGCGAGGACATATCTGAAGACGCCTCAGGTATGACTCCTTCTTATGGCTGGCGAGCCTTTGTACGTAGTCTAATGGACTTTAAACGACCCGCACGGATAGTCGAAAGACTCTAAACTGTTCCCGACGACAGGTCCTTGGCTCGTACCCTCGAGTCGCCTTGGCGTCGCCATTCCCGACGGCAGGTCCTTGGCCCGAATCCTTTCGGGCCACCTTGACGTCGCTTGGGTCTCCGGGTTGTAATCTTCGATTGACCTGGGGGCTCTACTTTGACTTTCCCCCTGTTCAACCCTCAGTCAAAGTGGGGGCTCTGTAGATACCCAGTATCGCGGCGTTTGATCGACAGTTCGTGTACAACTTTACGTCGGAAAACTTAAAACGATTTAAAAAATAAACATTTCAAAACTTTTCAAAAGTACCTGGAGTGTTTAATGCACGACGACGGGGTCGCAATGACACTAACTAGAGTCAAAACCGACATCGGACCAAAAACCAACTCAAAAATTCAAATACCGACACCAACAACGAGTCAAACCGAGTCAACCACAAAAAACAAACCATTCAAAACCTTCTATACTAAGATTTCCCGGATTCATGAATGGTCAAGTACCAAACATGTGACTACAAATCCTAGGATAGAAGAAATCATGATTGCATTTGTGTGAAAGTGACAGGACAACTCGAAGACCCGCGACGTGGCTCGCGCCTCTTTGAACAACCCAGGTGGCCACGTCGCTCAAAACTCAAACAACCACTCATTTTCCTATAAATACCCCTCAAATGTCCCCATTTGAGAACTTACGCGAGTGTCCGCCCCCTCTTTTCTCCCTTAAAATTCTCGACTCGACTTCCTAAGTCACAATCCGACGCGTATTTATGACCTACCGATCGTAAATACAAGCCTTACACATTGTTTGGTACCGTCATCGTGCATTAAATCACTTGACCGACCACTTCGACCACTACACCATCACTAATCATAATAAAACACTCTTTTTAGTTACTAAAACGGTTTTAAACCGAGTCTTTTCCGACCAAACGAGTTGTTACACTTACGTCGGTTTCTCGCCATAACCAAGCATGTAAGTATGAGGGTGTAAAAATCCTTCTTTTTTTATGTCTTTACTTGTTTCATGACTACAACATGCTAAATCATGCATAACACGATCCAAAACATAGGGTAGACGAGCCAAAACTGAGTTTTGGCCTGAGACAGAAGCCCCTTGTTCTGCACAGAGGCTTGCGCCTCAATGGGGTGTCCAGGTCAGACTCAACCGTGTTTGTTCTCGTCTTTCCTCTTTAATCTATTTTCATATTTGTAATCGGTTTTTACCATTTCAAATATTTTCAAACCCTTTTATTTATTTTTACAAGTTTTTAACCATAAAACATTTTTCACCCTTGGTTCCTAATACCATGACGGTTTAATCCGTGTTTCGGTGATAATATTTGGTTAATTACATTTAAAAGGTATTTTAAAGCCTTTTATTTAATTTCTTTACATTTTGGGAGGTATTTTAAAGCCTTTCATCATTTCTTTACATTTTCAAAATAAATGTATTAGTCACCAACACAAAGTCATCCTTGGTTCTACATACCATGCCGGATTTTAACCCGGGCACGATGATGAGTATCGACTAATTATATTCAAATGAACTTAAAACAATTAGTTCATAACTATTTTCAAAACTATTCATGTCAAGCTTGCCAAGTTGAACCCGACACCGAATGTCATCAAAATAATGACGATTATTCGAGTCTCATTCCTCAAATCAACAAATACGGTCTAAACGACCCTTTCAAACCAAAACGGGTTCAAATACCCATTTTTCAACACGTTTTACAAACCTTTTTCAAATGGTCAGAATGCGTCTTAAACCGTTGACTGACCCGCGCTTAAACAGGCCATTTCTTTCCTATTTTCAAAACCAAGGGAGACCCCCTTGCATCGCCAACAGGCTCGCGCCTCATGTGGCCACCTGGTGCAGGGTCTGTTCCCTTTCCAGCATTAGTCAAGGACAATCCCAACTCCGGTTAACCCGGATATAGGACGGATCAGACGACTAATTTGCTCATTAAAAAATCATATTTGCAAAATGCCTTACTAAGACAAATGGATAACGTTATGCACCATAAACCTAATACGGTAAATGGATGTTTAATTTCCGTCTTGCATGCAAATCAACCATAAATCCAATTCGACATCTTATACTTAATACTTGGATTAAATCAACCGACTTATAAAGCTCTCACATGTTAGGTTTAAATTATTGGATGCGCATTCATACATTTAAACCGTTTTATCAACTTTTGCATTCAACCAACCAAGATCGATCAGTAGAGGCCGCTACCGCGGGCGGGATTGGGTGTCTGATTAAAGAGCTTCCCAATACGTACCTTCACCTCTTACTCAGAAACTTTGGATAGTGGACGACCTTATCCAGGGCGTACGAGAGTCATTCTAGAGATAGGATGCTAAAGAGGGACGATTCCTTATCTTTAGTACCTATGTCAAACACTGCTTTGTGCTTCATTTGACCGAGGTATAAAGTGGATTCGAACGGGTTCCAAGCATCCCACAAATTCTTGGTGGCGACTCCGAACATCTCTAATCGTTTCGAGACCCTTACCGAGATGAAACCGACCGATCTAAAATGATCCGGTCGAAAGCATCTTTACGCCGCCGAGCGTGGCTTTCAAAAGACCGCTACCATTGTCCACAGATCGGCCAGGCATGCGCAGGTGGCCACGTCCACATCGGGTAGTGTAGGAGTCAGCATAACTCGATCGAGTGGGGGGCACTCGATCGAGTAGGTGAGTGACTCGATCGAGTGGGTGTGACTCGATCGAGTGGGTTGTTTTTCGTTTATGGGCAGTGTACTATTTTTGGGCACTCGATCGAGTAGGTAGGGGCACTCGATCGAGTGGGGTCAACTCGATCGAGTATGTTAGAGGCTTGATTGAGTGAGTTTTGAGAGGCTTTCTGGTCAGGTTCTGGAGTCGAGGCACTCGATCGAGTGGCCTCAACTCGATCGAGTTGGTGGTGATGCTCGATCGAGTAGGTTCTGCCCAGGTCACATACGTGTTTGAGTTGTGGGACGTGTGTTTATGTTTACCTTTTCTCTTATATAGTTTCAAGATGCCGCCAAAGAGAAATGCGTTGTATGACAGGGCTGAGAATATGAGCTTTGATGAGATAGTTAAGATGCTAGAGCACCAAGACGCGCTCACAGATGCTCTAAAGAAGTTTGGGAAGGATAAGGAGGTTGGGGTAGATTTTGCTAAAATAAGTATCAACATCGCTCGTTTCAACCCGAAGGAGTACGTGGGTACAGGTGCGCTAATCTTGCTTGATAATTGGCACAGAGAGATGGAGAATATACTTAATATGGTTCATTGCCCTGAGGACTTTAGAATGGAACAAGTTGCGTTCTACTTGAGAGATGCGGCCGAAGAGTGGTGGGACAAGGTTAGAGAGAGTGCCTTGGATATATATGTGAAACAGGGGTTGTCAGCTATATCTTGGAGTGAGTTCAAGAGAGTTATGCGTCGAGAGTTTGTGCCGGAACATGTCCGTAGTAAGTTGAGGGAGGAGTTTGATGATTTCAAGATGGCTCCGGATATGACAGTGGCTAAGTACTATCACAAGTTTAATGAGAAGTCTAGGTACGCAGAGGATATGGGGCTGACTCAGGAGAACTTGGCATTGAAGTTTAAGAAGGGTTTAACACCCAAGATCATGGAAAAGCTGCCTGTAGGAGTCCTTACTGATGTTAAGGAGGTATATAAGCGTGCCGGGAGAGCTGAGAGGTTGGTAGAGATGGCTAAGGAGAATAGGGAGAGAGCTTCTGAGAAGAGGAAGGTTGTGAGCAAGGGTGGTGGTCAGTCTAGTTACAAGAGGGGCACCCATAACCAGGTGAGGGCTTACTCTTCGGGGTCAGGGTTCAGTGGTGGAGCTTCTTTTGGGCGTGGCCGAGGTGGTGGTAGTAGCAGCTAGGGAGTATCTTGCTTTAACTGTGGCGGTATAGGCCACAAGAGACATGAGTGCACCAGTGCTGTAGGCAGGGGTTTCCAGAGACCATCACAGGGGAGTTTCTCTCAGGGTCCGTCTCAGAGTCATGCTAGTAACAGGCCGGCTGGGTTATGGAATAATCAGGGTGGTCAGAACAACAACAACGGTGGGGCTAACCGCAATGGCGGTAATTCATATCAGAGACCAGCTATGAACAACAGCCGGGGGTCGGCTGCTAAGTCGTCTACATCTGCCAGTACTGTCCAGGGAGGTGGACAGAAAACTAGTGGCAAGCTTTTCATGATGGAGAAGAAAGCAGCTGAGGATGATGCTCACGTAATCACGGGTACTTTTCTTGTTAATGGTGTCTTTACCTTTGTTTTGTTTGATTAGGGGGCGTCACAATCTCTTGTATCGTTGGGTCATGTTAAGCTTTTGGGTTTGAGAGAGTTTGAGTTTGTAAAAGAGGAAGTTTTTATACCGTCGGGTGACTCTGTATCTTGTGGGAGGTTGTATAAGAGTGTGTCTATGATAATTGGGCATGTTGACCTACTAGTGGACTTGTTAGAGTTTCCTCTGGATGGTTTTGAGATGATAGTTGGCATGGATTGGTTGGGTAAGTATAAAGCTAGAATAGACTGTCACCAAAAGAGAGTCTCTTTGAGAGGTCCTAAGGGAGTTAGTGTGTCTTATCGTGGGTTTGTTGTCAAACCCAAAGTCAAGTTGATTACAGCGGTGACATTGAAGTCTTATCTGAGGAAGGGGTGTCCTTTGATCTTATGCCATGTGAGAGACCATAGTATGGTGAGTTCGATAGTTGATCAGATACCAGTGGTGGGAGAGTTTCCAGATGTTTTTTCGGAGGAGATACCAGGTTTACCACCAAAGAGGGAGATAGATTTCAGTGTGGAGTTGAAACCAGGTACGGGACCAATCTCTAAGGCCCCGTACTGCATGGGTCCTAAGGAGTTGGAGGAGCTGAAGAAACAGCTGGATGATTTGATTGATAAGGGATACATTAGACCTAGTGTATCACCGTAGGGAGCACCAGTTCTATTTGTGAAAAAGAAAGATGGGAGTTTGAGGTTATGCATCGACTACAGAGAGTTGAACAAAGTTACAGTGAAGAACAAGTATCCTTTGCCAAGGATAGATGATTTGCTTGACCAGTTGAACGGGGCAACAGTCTTTTCTAAGATTGATTTGAGGTCGGGTTATCATCAGGTAAAGATTCGGGATGAGGACATACCAAAGACAGCTTTTACATCGAGATATGGTCACTATGAGTATGTTGTGATGCCGTTTGGGTTATCTAATGCACCTGCAGTGTTTATGGATTTGATGAACTGGGTCTTCAGTCAGTTTTTGGATCGGTTTGTTGTGGTTTTATCGATGATATCTTAGTCGATTCTAAGACTAAGGAGGAGCATGAGGAGCACTTGAGGTTAGTGTTGCAGACTTTGTGTGACAATCAGATGTATGCAAAGTTGTCAAAGTGTGAGTTCTGGCTCGAGGAGGTTGCTTTTCTGAGGCATGTGATATCTAAGAAGGGTGTAGTTGTGGATCCGGCGAAGATAGAGGCAGTCACTCGGTAGGAAGCACCGAAGAACATGGCAGAGATCAGGAGTTTCTTGGGTTTGGCAGGGTACTACCGTCGGTTTCTGAAAGACTTTTCCAAGATAGCCAGACCTATGACAGCGTTGATGAGGAAAGAGAACAGGTTTCATTGGGATGAAAGTTGTGAGACGACGTTCCAAACATTAAAGGAGCGTTTGACCACAACTACAGTCTTGGCATTACCTAAAGGGTGTGAGAATTTTGAAGTATATACAGATGCTTCAAAGAATGGTTTGGGATGTGTGTTGATGCAGAACGGGAAAGTAATTGTCTATGCTTCTAGGCAATTGAAGCCTTATGAGGAGAATTATCCGACACATGATCTGGAGTTGGGTGCAGTTGTGTTTGCTCTCAAGTTTTGGAGGCACTATCTTTATGGGGCGACCTTTAAGGTGTTTTCAGATCACAAGAGTCTCAAGTACATCTTCACTCAAAAGGAGATGAACATGAGACAGAGGAGATGGATGGAGCTGATAGGGGATTATGACATGGATATTATATACCATGAAGGGAAAGCAATTGTTGTTGCAGATGCGCTGAGCAGGAAGAGTGTGCACTCTCTATGCATAGCTATGTCTTTGATGAGATTGAGAGATGAGGTGGGGAAGATGGGGATACATATGATACAGAAAGGGGATGCTAGAGGGGACTTGACAGTGGAGCAAGATCTTTATGATGATATTCGCAGGAAACAGGCTTTGGATTCTAAGATTGAGGAGTGGAGGGTTGGAGTAGAGAAAGGGACAGTGTCTAGGTTCTCTATTCATACAGATGGCAGTGTGAGATTTGATGGCAGGTGGTGTGTTCCCAATGATGAGGAATTCAGGAAGATGATCATGACAGAGGCTCATTGCACACCATATTCAGTACATCCAGGTGGTGACAAGTTGTATAAAGATTTGAAGAAGACTTTCTGGTGGCCTGGGATGAAGAAGGAAACAGCTGAGTTTGTGGCTCGATGTTTGACATGTCAGAGGGTTAAGGGAGAGCAGCGACGACCACAGGGCAAGATTCAGTCTCTTGAGGTACCTGAGTGGAAATGGGAGTCTATCTCTATGTATTTTATAGTCGGTTTGTCGAGGAATCAACAGGGTAACAACATGATATGGGTAATAGTTGATCGTTTGACCAAGTCAGCTCACTTTGTTCCGATGAAAGTGTGGACACGGGGGGGCACGGGGGCGCTTGGGAACAAGCGTTTGCATTTGTGGATTCGCCACCAATTTTTATGGGAAATTGGAACCGTTCGAATAACTCGTGCCATGTCAAGACACAAAGCAGTGACATGAACACTAAGAACTCGTTACCCTTAGCATTCTATGTCTACAATGACTCTCGTGGATGCCAATGAACACGGATGTTCACAGAGATCTAGAGTAAGGGGTGAGGGTACGTATTATGAAGTCCTTTTATTGAACACTTAATCCCACCCGCCTCGATAGCGGCCTCTACTAATGATTAGGGAAATCGTTCATATTTGATATGCTGTCGATTATATGCATGCAATGCAACATCCACAGATTAATCCTAGCATGTGAAATTAAACTATGTCGGTGAACATGTAATTTAGCATTCAATTGAGTCGAAGTTGATGTTAGATTAATTACATGTGAAGAACAAGTAAATAAATCATCCATAATAATTTAATAAATAAATAACGATAATTAAAATTGCAATAAATTATAAGGACATAATTTATTTATGTCAAAAATATATTTATGACGGACGATTTGAGGAAAATAAAGGAAAATAAAATAAGGTTAGAAAATATGGACAGATTAGGGGTGATATTACGACTAATAGTCAATTAATTACGTAATTAAAGGATTAGGTCAAAGCAAGAACGGAAATTCAGAGACAAAACTCTTCCTGTCAAAAGAAGGATTGGGTACCTATGGTTTGGAATAGAGTTTGTGTTCCCAAGCACAACTTTAGTACTTGGATTTTTGTTCAACAGCGTTTCTTAACTCAAGATAGGCTGCATAAGTTTGGTGTCTGTACTGCTGGTCTGTGCTATTTGTGTGGACTGCATCTAGAAACACACAGGCACCTGTTCTTTGAATGCTCGTTTAGTTTGCAGTGTCTGCTGCTTTTGCAGGCTTGGCTACAGATTCAGTGGCAGGGAGATGTGATGGATTGGATCATTCGTTGGAGATGCTGTTCACTGCTGAAAAAGCAGGTTGTTATGGCGGCAATATCTGGTCTCATATACAGCATCTGGGAATGTAGGAACAAATGTAGGTTGGAGCAGTACATTACTCAGCCAAAACGTGTTGTGAAGGGTGTTCAGCAATTGTTTAAATGTAGAGTGAACAAAGGAGATTTTGGTAAGGGGAGATTGAAGTGTATGGCTTGGCTACAACACATTAATGTACTAGATTAAGAAGCTTAGCTTGTTATGAGGTTGGAGAAATGTATGGTGTACTTTGATTGATTTTAATGATATTCACATTTTCACCAAAAAAAAAAAAAACTTATCCCAGAACAGGCGCAGCACAGCTGCGTCCCTTGGAAGAGGCGCAGCTCTCACTGCGTCTGTTCCTGAGGTGAGTTCTGGCTGTGAAGTCAGAACTGCGGGTAGTTAATATTCGTTAGTGTGTTTTAATAATTGATTATCGATATTCGACTCGATTTAAGGTGATTTATCATATTAATTACATATAAAACCGTCATAAAAGCGAAAAACATGGATTAAAACGGATTTGAACGAGTTAGAAACGAATTAAAACGAATTAGGTTTATATATGAAGACGGAAACGATTTGAAAGACATGATAAACTGGAAATAAATAATAAAAACTTGTACAAGGGTCGAACTCCAGAAACTTGATATGAACAAATCGAGTCTCTAAAATCCGGGTTTGATTTAATGACGAAAACCCGCAAATATCGATTATTAGGGATTTAAGTCGGAAACAAAATATGACAATTATTTAGACTGTATTAAATTTATTATGGATGAAGAAAAGAGAAGAAAATAAGAAAAGGAATGAAAGGGACGAAATCAACAGAGAACGGAGGAAGAAGAAGAAGAAGAAGAGCAGGAACTGCGGCAACCCCTAGAAGAGGCGCGGCAGATGCTGCGACTCCTCGAAGAGGCGCAGCAGTTGCTGCGACTCCTCGAAGAGGCGCAGCAGTTGCTGCGTTTCTTCTCTGCGTCTGTTTACTGCTAATTCGTAAAAAACGGTTTAATAATAGGGTTTTAGAAGTCGGTTTTAAACATATTTTTGACGTAAATCTGACATTAATTGGTACAAAAAATAAAATATAATAAAAAAAAGATGGGATTTATACCCTCAGACTTACATGTTTGACGAAACGAGATTAACTAAGTTAACGTATAGTGATTGCTCGACTCGAATGTATGTAGAAAGTGCCCTCGTTAGAGGATTTAGATTAAGTTGATTGAAGTGTAGTGGTCAAATTGGTTGGTCATGCAATGTGACTGGAACTCATAATGATCTGAGCTTACGTGGTCGATTAATCAAGCACGTAGGCGTCGAAAGCTTAGAGCACGGTCTTAGAATGCAAGGGGAGAAGAGAAGGGCGGACACTCGCGTGAAAAATATGTGGAACGAAGGTCCCTATTTATAATAAAAAATATGGAGAGTTTTGGAATGACTCAAACTTTGGAAACAAATCATGGAAAAATCTGAAAATAGGCAGAAACGAGCTGGGGAAGAGGCGCAGCATCTGCTGCGTCATTTCCCAGTGGTTTCCTCCTGCGGAAGAAAGAATTCCGCGTTTCTTTTAGGGAATTGCGGTGGATCTCAACTTCCTTAATTCTTAAAATAAGATTTTCGGGATATATTTTACCAAAAGATATAAAATTAATTTATGGAATAAATATCCGGAATATTCTAGAACATTCCGACTCGGCATTTTGAACGGTTTCTTAGAAAATGAAGCGGTTTTTGACCCGGACTCCAAATGATCTCTAATTACTGTCAAAACGACCGTATTGGTGCGTAGATGACGACCAATGGGTAGACACAAGTATTTGAGCTATCACTTGACGATAAACTTACGGACTGTCATAAATCGTTCCGCGTACCACACATGCGGCCCAATCATCACTAGGTGGTTGTGTTGGGTTCATATACCTATTATTAGACTCTTCTAATAGTGAACAAATTAACATTTTAATTATTAGTTCTTTAGATCTAGTGCATGCATAACAAAATAAGAGATTAATAAGAAAAATAATGTCCCTTACATTATTATTTTCGGATTTATGGGCACAAGCAAGGTCTCCTACCTTCACTTGTTCTTGAGCTATGATGACTTGATGAGTATTAGGATGATCCTCCAAAACTCTATATTAAGAGCTCTCCATTTGATTGCACCCAAGATTTAACCCTTATTACTACTAAATAATATTTGCTAGATATTTATTTAGTAATCTACCTTAAAATTGATTACTAATACTCATATATTATACTAATAATATTAGTAATATCTTTGAACAATTTGAATCAAAGCTTCTCAAGTTTTGGTGAAAAAAAAAATGAATATGTGAGAGAGTTTGCATGTGTATGAATGAGCAAAATTAAGAGAACAAATTCTCTTCTAAAAGGACATGGGAAAACCGGTAGGGAGGGAGGCTTTTTAGGGGACCTATGCACATATATTACCACAATTGTTCTATTCTATGTGATAGGTATGCATACCTATTTAGACTAGGTAATTATTTTGTTTATTTAGTCCCAATAAACAAACAACCCACTAACTCCTATTTCCTCCACCATTTTCGGTCCATATACTTAAAATGGAGTACCATTTTATTTTCTCAATTTGTCACTTGTCACACAATATGTCACATGTAGTATGTTATTAATTAATTTAATGCATATTTATCAAATAAATATCATTTTATAAATTAATTAAATCACATACAACAAATTGACTAGTGATACTTGATCACATAAATAAAATGGGTCATATAATTATAATTCACAACATATTTTAATTATAATTAACCATTCATTTTTATCTCTATTGTTTCACAAACAATAAACAATTTTAGTAATAAAATATTTCAATTACTAAAATAAATCTTATTTAATCCCATTAAAATAAGATATGGGTATTCTCTCTCACAAATAAAGTGTTCCATTTTAAGGAATTGATTAACTTGTATCGTCATACAATTAATCAACTTTACAATTTATCATCCTTTAGGTGTGACCTTAAGGGATCAACTGACCACCACCGTCCTACGACAGTAACGTCAAACTCTAGCAAGCCAATCGTTACCGATTAATGTTGATCAGTTGACTATATAATTTATCATCCCTTTCGTATTCTTATTATGAGATTTAATTATGATATTAAATCATGTGGTCGCACTATTGTTGAGGACACATATTCCAACAATCTCCCACTTGTCCAAGACAAGTGTGCGTCACTAATTCTCTTGTCCTATTACAATCTCCCACTCAATGCAAGGTGTCTCGCAGGTCGTACTTGCATTTGATCATATCTTAAGTGGTTTCCTCGATTTGGAGAATAACTGTCTGACCGGAATTATCTACCATAGATACTTTCCGAGAGTGGCCACGCATTTCCAGTTCACTACTCCTCGAGTGGCCTTGAGATTTCAATTAACCCTGACAAGGGGGTGGACAATTCCTATCGCACTATTCCCTTTATTTAGCCACAGTTCATCATAACCCAAAATATACTCGTTTGACCTCATTTACGGTAGTCGTAAAGCATAAATCAAAGCCAATCAGAAATTTGTGCCAACTTGGACGAATAGTCTCTAGTCAAAAGAATTGACTCATAAGAATACTATAGCAGCTCTTGCCACGACCAGGCTTTATGAATTACCAGAACTCTATAAGCGGTCACTGCCCGACAGAATGTCCCATACAGTCTGCCTATGTGATCGACTAGTCATCCCATATGACTCTATGGCACTTGAACTTGCCATCAATCACATCACACTCTAGTCACTTCGAGACGTCACCTCCTTTAAGTAACTAGGGGCCAATACTATGTCAATCCAGTTCACTTTAATGGGGTTCAATTTGTCTCTACAACCCATTTGGATATAACAAAGTAATGGGTGAGTTTAAAGAAACTCAAACGATAAATGCGATTATCATATATGAATAGTCAATACACTATTACTACTTCATATCTCATAATCTATAGTGTGTCTTTAACATTAATTGAATTGCAATAAAAGCTTGGCAAGTGGATATACCAGATATCCATGTATTCCAACTTTATTATTGCCATTTCCTTCTATTCAATGTTATATCTAATAACATGAATTTATCTAAGTAGATGTCTCGTCTTTTTACCAGACTTGGGCTCTTTAACTTGAAAGATGCTCCCACTGTTATCGCATAACTTGTGATAAAGTCATTGGTAGAGGAATCTACTCTCATTCCCTACGTTGACCATTTCATCACAATTTACTTAGATTCCTTTTGTAGAATTTGCAATGTACGAAACTAAAACACTTTTCTAGTCTCTTACTCTTAAGTCAATAAAATCAGCCTAGGATTTCAACAAATCCTTATCGGTTTGGAAACTAAATTTTGTGCAACCCTTCAACACATAACTTAGTTTATCATCCAAACATATGAACGAATCCTTAATTCTTCTCAAGAATCTCAAAGATGTTCTTTAAGGCTTTCACAAGCCATCATTCGGATTAACTTATTATTGACTTATCATGCTCTCTAAGCATATATTACATCATGGCATGTGCGTCTGTTGGCATACATGATCGTTCTAATGGCGGAAACATTAGCAAATGATTTCATGAGATCAACAACTTAATAGGTTCAGTGAACGACTATGACTCCATCACAGTAATTCCACTTTCATCAACATGAATAACCTATTCAAAATTGTTGATGTGCAACAGATATGAAAGATCTTATCATCATAAGCTTCTCAACTCTATGCCAATATTCTCTCACATAGATTCGGTAATCTAAAATATATCGAACCTTTTCCTAGTCTCCCAATCACTCTTTCACAGAAGAGAGCATTGGTACATTATTCGCAATAAGTAATATGTCTTCAACATATAAGACATGGGAAAAATAATTTTAGCTCCCACTTAACTTCATGTATAAACATGATTCTTCAATCATGTGAATGATACCATTCTCAATTATCATATGAACAAAAAGTATGATCCTTTGATGCTTGCTTAAGACCATTCTAGGATTACTTAAGAAAGCTTTGCATAATATGTTAGGATTCTTAGATCTTTATCTAAGGTTTTGTGTTCCAAACACCTCCTTCTCTAAATTCCCATTTTAGAAAAGCGAATTTTTAATCTCATTTGCCATTCTTCATCAAAATGAAATGTGGCGATTCCTAACATAATTTATCTTGATTAACATCTTTATGTCGATCTATGCCCTTATTTACTCTAAAGCTCTATTCACTTTAAGGAGACCCTCGCCTTTAAGTAAATCTACTCTTGAGTAACAATTTTTGGATTGTAATGCTATGGCTTGTATGCAACAAGGTCGATTTGGGACAAGGTCATAATACCATTACTTTCGAAAAGCAACATTTTAACAATAAGACATGTGTGCTATACTCCCACTCTATCTTTAAAGATTATAGTTCCATTACTTTCACAAAGTAACACAATAACTATAAGACATGTTTGTTAGTTACAATCTACTCCCACTCTATCTCTTAGAAATACTCCTATCTTCTTAACAGATAGCTTTGTGAGTAACAAACATATATGGTGAAGTAATTGGAAGTTCGTCTATACTGACGAATTTGCACATAAAAGACCAGCTCTATCATGGCAGCTTGATTCATGTCATATGCCAGTCTGATCCTATCATATGTTAAATAGACTCTCTATTTCAAGTATCTTCTGGTTGACCATCCGTTTAGAATTACTTGTCCGTTTTGGATTGCAAATTCCCAAAATTGAGTTTAATAACTCAAACCGACTAATATTAGTTTGATCTTATAGGTAGTGACACTAGGTCATAATCCATATTTTAATAAATCAAATTCATTACTTAGATCTTTGCCACTACGATCGGATCGTAATGCTTTAGCACCTTATTCAATTGGTTCTCTACGTCATTTAGAAATTCCTTTAAATTTCTCAAATGCTTCACTTTATATTTGATTAAGTAAATATGCCCATATCTACTTAAATCATCGGTAAAAGTGACGAAGTAGTCATAAATTCCCTTGCGGTGATACTCATTAGAACACATACATCGGCATGTATTAGTCCCAACAAATCACTTGCTTGTGTCCCTTTACCACTAAAGGAAGTACAAATCATTTTGTGAAGGAGACAAGATTCGCATATTCCATATGATTAAAAATCAAATGGTTCATTAAATCTAGTCGACACTAGCTTTCAATGCGTTTCTCATTTATGTAACCTAAGCGAAAAAGCCAAATGTACAAATTATTTGGATCACTAGTTATGAGTCTTTTGGTTTTTATGTTATAGATATCTTTAGTTGAGTTGGAAGTGTCTAAAACATGAATACCATTAAGAGAATTGACTTGGCTCCCAGCCATGTCAATTTTCAAACAAAATACAACGATTGTTTTTTATGGCAAAATATGAATCCTTCCATGTCTAACATGAAATAACGTTTTAGATAAAATGGGTACATAATCACCATTATGTAGATTACAACTCAAAGCTATTAGCTAAAACAAGTACACAAGTCCCTCTCGAAGTGGCGGCTACCCTGGCTCCATTTCCTTGTCGGAGATTTATATCACTCTTGTTTAGCTTTTCCACATTTCCAAGCCCATGTATACAATTACAAAGGTGAAAGCCACAACAGGTATCCCATACCCACGTTGAGGTGAATGTATAATTTATATCAATAACAACGATTTCGGAAGAAATAGTACCAAGTGGAGTGACAAGTCCAACTTTGATATCTCCCAAATACATGGGGCAATTTCCCTTCCAATGGCCCATGACATTACAATAATGACATTCTTCGTAAGATTGGGCACCCTTCTTGGTCTTGGTTGTGGTAGTCTCACTATCCATTTCCAATTCATTATCAGGTTTGGGTTCCTCACCCATCTTTGCCTTTTCTTTAATTATACCATTACTCCTTTTAGTTGCAAGAACATTCTTGCTAGAACTCCCACTGAATTTAATATTTCTCCTTGTTTCTACAAACAAGGATGCCTTGGGTTTAGTGAGATTTTCTTCACAAGGTTTTCTTACCAAAGAGGTAGGCATAAATATTGGAGTGGGAGGTGTGGAAGTGGTAAAGTAGCAAAGATTTCCATCCTGACCAATGCCAAAGCGTAATTCTCTAATCTTATAATTGTCAAACTCGGAGCATTTTTCATCGAATGATTGGAGCCATGAATTAATGGTGATTGGTGTAAGAGTACTAGATGAATCCATTGCGTATAAATAACTACAAAAACGGGAATGAAGGAAATAATTAACATCTATCGTTTTAATAATACTTGTAAACAAGTATTGCATTTATATAGTGACCTCTACCCAACTATTATAAATGATTCCGAGATCCAAATTCATATTAACTCGGGCACGGTGAGCCGATTCATCCCTTATTAATATAACTCGGTGGATTGACTCTTTAATCGATTCTACCTCTAGAACTCTCGGTCGATAAAAATTACTTTAATATTTATCTTTAGCCCGGAACACATGCGACTACGGTCACAAATACTTCCGTTGAGCTCAATCCAAATTTCGATGTAATAACATTTTATTACCCATTTACCCAACGTAACAAGTTTAGTACCCCGGTGAGCCGGGCCTACTTCCTCATGAAATTGGGACTCATGGTTTCTACTATTTGGTAAGGCTAATTCTCAATTATTAATTTGTGAGAGGTCGTATCAATTTATTATCTATCACGTTTTAAGTGAACTAAAGCGGTGAACTACGATAATTATAATTGACACGGTCGATGACTCGATATGATATGCATGTGTTGTTATGGCGATTTGACAATGCATGCAACATATTAAAATAAATGCTAAGCAATGATAATAAATTCCTAGTATGGCCTTCCTAAAATAGAAAATCAAATAATATATTACATATTCGGAAAACAACTCCTTTGGTCCCTTGAATCTTCAAGTGGCACGCCTCCCAAGAACACCGTCTTTGTCGGAACGCCTTTCCGAATGGCACCGTCTTGAAGAAGCTCCATAATTACAAATAATAATAAAAATACAAAACTATTCCTATTATACATTTGTAAAATGAAAAACTAGTAAAAATAAATGTGATACGAGATCACATTAAATTACAACCGAATCAATATTCCCTTTCATTACGGGTAATATCGATTAAAACTAAGGCCATACTAAGATAAAATTACATAATTCAAAATTATATAAATAAAAGACATTCAACAATTGAAATATGCAGCATTATAATATGTATCTATCATGCCAAATTATGTGCCAAATCACCCTGTTTAATTTATATCGATTATATAACCCGGTTTTATGGAAATGCGTGATAATAACTTCTTAAAATCACAAATTAACACTTAAATCACATTTAAGCTCAAGTTAATTATCCTAACACTCTTAGAACTCAAAAATTAGTCATCACTCAATTTTTGACAATAATTCAACTTGATTTAATTTTATGCTCATATTGACCTTAAAATCATAACATTTATGAAATAAATCCAAATTAAATTACAATAATTTCAAATTTTGAATTTTAAATTTTTGATCATTCTGGAATAATTCCATGACACTCATAATGTCAAAAAAACAAGGTTAAAATTTTCGAATTAATTTTGAGAAAATATAGTTGCAATTTATCGGTTTTATCTCATAAAACAACTAAAGTATACAAAAATTAATTCAATTAATTTTACAACTTTAGATCTGATAAGTGGGATATTTATGCAACCTAAAATAACTTTCTCATGCCATGTAATTCGTTTTAGCTATTTGTGCTAAAATAGTCACTATTTATGCCATTTTTACACTAAAAATTCATAAATCATGCAAAATGAAATCATTTCATCTCAAAATTTACATACAGTGTGTAAATCATGCATGTGACAACATATTAAAGTTTCATGGCCTGGTTCGAAGTTTAACTATTTTTAACCATTTTACCTCTTTTAATCCATTTTTATCTCATAAAAATCATAAATCATGCAATATTAATCAAATTAATACGAGATTTTACACACAACTTGTAAAATATGCATGTGAGGTCATACAAAATTATCAAGGTCAGAAACTAAATTTAGCCATTTTTAGTCATTTAACCTCCACTTATTCCATTTTTATCACATAAAAATCATAAATCATGAAATATTAATCACATTTATATAAAATTTTACATGAAATACATAAAATATTAATGTGAAGTCAGACGAAAATATCACGGCCAGTAGTGATATTTAACTATTTTTAGTGAATAAAAGTCCATTTTACTCATAAAAATGCAATAAAATCACTAAAAATCATTAAAATGAGCAATAAATTACCATAAATCATAAAAATAACCTAAAAATATTTTAGGACCAGAATATATAACTTGCATCATGATTTCGTGACTTAATCTTATAAATCACAAATTTTTAGTTTTATATGTTAACAAATTAACTCGGAAAAATAATAACCGATTATGCATGCAACATCCTATGCTCTGATACCACTTGTTTGGTTCATATACCTATTATTAGACTCTTCTAATAGTGAACAAATTAACATTTTAATTATTAGTTCTTTAGATCTAGTGCATGCATAACAAAATAAGAGATTAATAAGAAAAATAATGTCCCTTACATTATTATTTTCGGATTTATGGGCACAAGCAAGGTCTCCTACCTTCACTTGTTCTTGAGCTATGATGAGTATTAGGATGATCCTCCAAAACTATATATTAATAGCTCTCCTTTTGATTGCACCCAAGATTTAATCCTTATTACTACTAAATAATATTTGGTAGATATTTATTTAGTAATCTACCTTCAAATTGATTACTAATATTCATATATTACACTAATAATATTAGTAATATCTTTGAACAATTTGAATCAAAGCTTCTCAAGTTTTGGTGAAAAAGAAATGAATATGTGAGAGAGTTTGCATGTGTATGAATGAGCAAAATTAAGAGAACAAATTCTCTTCTAAAAGGACATGGGAAAACCGGTGGGGAGGGAGGCTTTTTAGGGGACCTATGCACATATATTACCACAATTGTTCTATTCCATGTGATAGGTATGCATACCTATTTAGACTAGGTAATTATATTGTTTATTTAGTCCCAATAAACAAATAACCCACTAACTCCTATTTCCTCCACCTTTTTCGGTCCATATACTTAAAATGGACTACCATTTTATTTTGTCAATTTGGCACTTGTCACACAATATGTCACATGTAGTATGTTATTAATTAATTTAATGCATATTTATCAAATAAATATCATTTTATAAATTAATTAAATCACATACAACAAATTGACTAGTGATACTTGATCACATAAATAAAATGGGTCATATAATTATAATTCACAACATATTGTAATTATAATTAACCATTCATTTTTATCTCTATTGTTTCTCAAACAATAAACAATTTTAGTAATAAAATATTTCAATTACTAAAATAAATCTTATTTAATCCCATTACAATAAGATTTGAGTATTCTCTCTCACAAATAAATTGTTCAATTTTAAGGAATTGATTAACTTGTATCGTCATACAATTAATCAACTTTACATATAAGGGCATCATCCTTTAGGTGTGACCTTAAGGGATCAACTGACCACCATCGTCCTACGACAGTAACGTCAAACTCTAGCAAGCCAATCGTTACCGATTTATGTTGATCAGTTGACTATATAATTTATCATCCCTTTCGTATTCTTATTATGAGATTTAATTATGATATTAAATCATGTGATCGCACTATTGTTGAGGACACATATTCCAACAGGTTGGCGGAAGGTGTAGAAATGAGGTATCTATAGAGCCCCCACTTTGACTGAGTCTTGGACAAGGCGAAAGTCAAAGTATAGCCATCAGGTCAATCGAAGATTACAACCTGACGACTATGGCGACGCGAGGCGGCTCAAGGGGTCTGAGCCAACGACATGTCGTCGGGAACATTTTAGAGTCTGTCGAATATCGGGGAGGGTCGTTTAAAGTCCATTAGACTACGTAAGGAGGCTCTCCAGTCATAAGAAGAAGTCATACCTGAGGCTTCTTTCTCGAAACAAATAATATTGAGGACAACAGGACATTGGTATAAACTGCTGAGGGAATCTGCTTGCGTCGGTCTCAAGCGAACTCTTGTCGGGGAATATGTTGATGATTATGTCTGGATTGAATCATTTTCTGGGAATCTGCTTGTGTCTGCTTCCAAACAAACTCCATATCTCGAGAAGTACCATCGGCTGTCATGAACTCTCGGTGGGAAAAAGGTATTGGTAAAGGTGTGTCGAAACACTGTCATAGGGAGTGGAGAGGCTTGACTGATAGCGGCGCGTCCTAAGATAGAATAATGTGACGGCTTCGCAGTCTGCTTTAGAGAAAATATACGGGAGATAAAATACTGCAATGGCTTCGCAGTCTGATTTGGGAAAAAATACGGGTCCGGTCAAAAATGAATGTCCAATAGACCAAATATAAGACATATGGCGTTGGAGAAGAGGCGCGTAAAAATTGGGCCCACAAACAACTAACTTGTAACGAACTTTTGAAAATTTCGCTGGAGGGAAGCTGGGAAAGAGGCGCAGCAAGAGCTACAACTCTTGGAAGAGGCGCAGCAGGTGCTGCGTCCTTTCCCGGGCTCATCCCTGTCTGAATAAAAACTCGACAGACCGTGTATTATTTCATAATAACAAAACACAATTTCTTTCAATATTCTTTCAAATTCCAACCATTTTCCGCCAAAATTTGATCAATCCACTCCATTAATCATGACTAATAGAGGTATGCATCACATTCTTGCTTTTAATTCTTGTTTTTGATCAATTTAGAGCCGAAAACTTAGGGTTTCCGCTCCTCTTATGTTGAAAATTTGGGGGTTTTGCCCTTAATGAATTTGCTTGATAAAATTGACATTAGAAATGGATAATTGGCAATGTTAGGAACATAACCATATATTCTTTTTGAATTTTCGTCAAGTATTGAGCGTTTGAGCGAAATTATTCTTTAATTTTGTAGGTGACATTCCTTCTACGTCGGGGAGGGCTCCCATGGACGTGGACGTAGACTTCGACCCTTCTCTTGCTCTTGTATGGGGTGAGAGAGAGGAGGTGGTTGAGGAGGAGTTTGAGGAGGTCCCGAGGCGGGCCAACGTGGGACGTGGTGGTCGCCAGCTAGTAGGGGCACCCGAGTGGGCCGAGAAATGGGATGGTAGACATCTCATTTGGGCGGCAGAGAGCCACCTATCCTACAGGACGGCGAGGAGTTTGGTAAATTTCGAAGTTGTCATTTCTTCATTACCTTTCCTTACTCGTTTGCCGTTATATTTCTCACTTGCCTTCGTGCTAAAGATAGCATTTTCTTCGAATTGATGCAGGATGCCGGGATCATGAGGTCCTTTTCCAGCTACACGACGATGATGGACGCCTTCGAGAGACTGTCGGAGGAGGAGAAGGCCATCATCGAGTTGGGAGCCTTCGGGGCTTTGGTGGGAGCGTGGAGGGCGATCAGGGAAAGGAAGATTCGGGCTACCCTTTGCCTGATTCGAGCTTTCCTTGATCGATACTGGGACACGACCTCGACTTTCCATATGCCTTTTGGAGAGGTCTAGGTCACTCTGGAGGACTACGGCATGAATTCTAGTCTGCCGTGTGGAGAGGAGGCGTTGGTGTGGCCGTTGACGGCCATGAGGGTGGACTCAGCCGAGGAGAGGAGGCTGATCGGCTGGAACCTGGCGGAGGGTGCTGCCAGCATTCCCGAGTTGGTGCTGAGTTCTTACGTCAGGGACTACTTTGCAGGTAGGACCCCGACGACGGTGATGATGGATAGGAGGAAGGTGCCTCCTCCTCCTTGTACTGCTGAGCAGAGGGCTCGTCTGTGACTGTGGTGGTTCTTGTCTTCGATTTACCTCGGAGACAGGGGGAGAGGCTATCGACGAAGCTTCTTCTCTTTCTGTCTGACTTAAGTAGCCTAGGTCAGTGGGACTGGGTTACTCCTGGCTTTGCGGTCCTCACCCGCTATATGAGGGCCATGGTACATCCTGAGCTGATGGAGAAGGGGACTTCTCCTGCTACTGTCGGTCCTGGACTCTTGTTGGAGGTACGAACCTTCTTTTGCATTACGAAAGATCTTTATTTCTTCATTTATTTTCTATTTCTATCGGATTATGAAAGATCATTATCGATCATCTTGTTTGCAGGCGTGGGTGTACTCCTACTTTCCCAGCTTCGCGCCTAAGAGGACGGAGCCTGAGACGAGGGCGTACCCGGTTGTGAGGGACTGGGTAGTGTGTCGTAGGAAGAGCCGGCGCTCTTCTTACAATGTTTGTCGACGGGGCGTGAACGTCCTGAAGTTGGAGAATGTAAGCACTTTTGATCCTTTCTTTTACTTATGTTTATTTATTATTATTTAGAAGCGATCATAGGAATGACCCATTTCCCTGCTTGCTTAGAGCCGATCATAGGAATGACCCCTCATTTGCTTGTTTTAGTGGGTGCCTAGACCTTGGGAGGACTACCCTGACGCTCCTGCTTATGTGGCTGAGGTCCTTCGTCCTAAGAGCTCGAGCCGGTTGTTGCTGAGGACGCCTATGGGACCTGTGTGGTACCTGGGCGAGCGTTTGACTCGTCAGTGCTCTCGTGACACTTTCGCGGTTCCCATCGATCCTCCACGGACGATGTTTAGGGAGCCATCTGACGCTAAGAGAAAGGCTGACTTGGCGGACGCGAGCGGTGACGCCCTTCTCCTTCCTAGCGAGGAGTACTCTGAGTTCGTTCACCTGAGGTTGGCGTTCTGGCCGATCGTGGTAAGTGTCTCATTTTTCCGCTTTTGAATTGATTTGACAAATGACGAATGATCGTCAAATAAAAAAGTTATTTGAAACTTGTAGGAGATCGATGTGGGAGGCGTCGAGCCCCCAGCTTACCCAGAGACGCTCGAGTACACTGACGCGGTGGGGATGACGACGATCTCGGAGATCCGTGACTTCGGCGAGGAGGTGACGGAAACCGGTGTGGAGGAGTGGCAGCATTTAGTGAGGAGGGTAAGCCCCTAGTTTTGACTGTCTTTATTGTTTCTTATTGCATAAAAATGCGTTCGTTCCCTTTGAACCTTCTTTGTATTCGAATGCAGGTGGCACCGTCTCAGTACGTGGCGCTGTAGAGGACGGCTAACCGGCTACGAGCCACGGCTATCGAGGCACTTGTAGGTGGCCGAGGACGACAGGTATGAACCTCTCATTCTTTTATTTATTTCATTTCATTGATATTTCGAATTTTTATTGCAATTTCCCACATTTTTGTTTTGAAATGATTGAAATGAGGCATTTCTCCTTTATTTGTATGCAGAGAGAGCGTGACCTGGAGCGCGAGCTGGCACAGTCCCGAGAGGAGACAGCTCATCTGTTGAGGGAGTTGGAGGTCAGGGACGCTGATATTGCTGCTCTCGAGGCGACCGTGGCTGAGTTGAGTGGCAACCAGGAGTAGCTGCTTTTCCTTTTTTGCTGTTGTTGTCTTGTATATACTTTGTACATTTTGGATTTTTCGGACCTGTTTTGGGCAAGACCCCAGTTTGCCGTATATATCGCATTTTGGTTGTATATATGATGGCCTGAGTGCCTTTGTTGCTGGTTGTTTGTTGTTCCTGCAGGTGAGCTTAAAAAACAGGTTTGGTAGATGACGGTTTGTGCCGTCATGCTGCCGAAATTTACATAGAGTTTACACATAAACACATAACGTATGGGTGGCGTAAATTAGCGCAAAATGATAAAAAAGAGAAAAAAAAAGTGCCCGAAAATGAGCAAAAATGACAAAAAAAAATGTGCAAAAATGCCCAGAAATGAGCAAAAATGACAAAAAAAAAAGTGCAAAAATGCCCAGAAATGAGCAAAAATATGACCGGACGGTAGGGAGGGCTAGCCCCTAAAAAAACATAAAAAGAAATGTATAAGTGTGAAATGTAGTGAAAACGAGGAGTGAAATGATTTCCCAAAAAAAGAAAATAAAACAAAATGGGTAAGTGTGCTCGTTCGGCAAAAATGTCGAGTTCGTCTCGAAAAGCAAACCCGAAAAGAATTAGGAAATATAAAATTTGGTAATTTGACGGAATTACCAAAAATAATAACCTATAGGAATAGGAAATTATAGGAAAAACAATTTAGGAAAGATCCAAATCTGAAAATCACGGAAAATAGCCTGGGGAAGAGGTGCAGCAAAAGCTACGACTCTTCGAAGAGGCGCAGCAGATGCTGTTCCATTTCCCCAGCTAGTCAGACCTCGACAGAAATTAGGAAATTGCGTTTAGGATAAATAGAGACTTCGGGGAAGCTTTTATTCACACAATTCTTCCATCTTTATTCCGTCTATTTCATAAAAGCTCTCATATCTTCATAAAAATTTCAAAATCATGGATGCTTTTGAAAACCGTCTCAAAGAGTGGACGAACGAGTTCACAAATGTTGAGAAACACGACATGGGTGCGTTTAATTTGGGATCGATCTTGAGTCTTAAATTAGTGAAGATTGTGAAACCTTTCTTGGATGCCTATCTTGAGTATTGGGACCCAAATGTTCATGTATTTGCCTTTCCTGGAGGCGATATTTGTCCTTTCCCTGAAGAAATAGCTGCTATTGGAGGATGGGACCCGGAGAATGCACCCGCTGTACCTCTTAGCTCTCAAGGGTATAAGAGTAAATTTAGAGACTTGCTCGGATTGACCAAGGCTGAGGTAGACCGTCTTATGACCTCGAAAGGAGTCCGTATGTTTGACTTCATTGATCGATTTATAAATAGGGAAGACCCTTCTATTTCTTATGTTGCGAGACGCAGGGCGTTCGAGTTTTGTCTACTTCATTGCTATGTCCTTCAAGGGCATGTTGACAAGGAAATGAGAGGGGATCCTCGTTTTCTGAGCCTAGTGGAACAAATGGAGCTGCGCAAGAGCCCAGCATGCCTTTGCTTAGGAGAGATCATTCTTGGTTTGGATAACAGAAAAGCTAACCGCGAGCTTCCTTATTTGAGAAGTTCCATCATTCTGCAGGTAAGAAGCCCTCTTTCTATCTTTTTCATATGTGTAAACCATTTTTTCACTTTTTTTTTTCTCTTCGGTTGATGAAAGGGTATTAATTCCCGTCTTTCTTTGCAGGTTTGGCTGATGGAGCGGCTGCGATTGATCGAGCCCCCAGTTAATGTGCCAGGATATCATGCTCAATCGATTGCAATGAGAGCTATGCTCTACATGGTGAACTTCACTCGGGTCTGAAACTATTGGGAGAATAAGCTGAAGAGTGAAGGAGGACCCCTAATCCGGTGGATTGTGCCGTGGTGGCATCTCAGGTCAGTCACTGGAGTTTCATCCTTAGACCCGACTCGGTCAGTTCGTATCCCCTGCTTGGAATTCATGATTTGCATCTTTCCAGAGAGGTTGATGAGGCAGGTGGGCCTTAGGCAAAAGATCCCGAAGCTTGATACCGTTCCTCAGACTACATTAGCGCACACTACAGAGATTCGTCGAGAATGGGCGCTCAAGTGGGCTCAGAGGAATATGTGGTTCATACCCGCTCATATTGGCTCCTTGTGGGTATTTGACTCATACTTGCAATAGAGGAAGGCTGGTACTCCCAAAGAGCGTGAGAATTTGAGGAAGCAAGAGCATGTTGACTACAAGATTCGCGAGGTAGCAAAGGAGAACCTGAAGTATTTGACTGAGGAGGAAGAAGAGGCCGGATTCCGAGTCGTTCATCCGTCGAAGAAATCGAAGACCACTCCTGCCGTAGAGATGGTGATGGATCGAAATGGTAAGACTAGACCGCGAGAGAGACCTTTGGTAATTAGGTCGGAGATAGCGCAAGAGCGCCCGGCTCGTGGTCGAGACAAAAAGTATGACAAGGGTGACAAAGGCAAAGGGAAAATGGAAGAATAGCCTTAGTCGTTTATTATAGTATTATTTATTATTATTTAAGTTGTAATAAACGGCGGGGTTTTTAGAATCCTAGCCTAGCATTTATTTTCAGCATTTAATATTATTTGGCATATTATTATTATTTATGGAACAAATGAATAAAAGATTAATTAGTTAAGAAACTATTATGATTTCCTTTTATTATTCTTGTCGAATTTCAAATACAAATGTCCTTCTATTTACATTAATTACAAAAATGGGTTGTATCCTGTGATGGATTGCCTACGTATTCATTAAAAATGAAATCAAACCTTGTGCGTAGTTCGAATAAATGCAAAAGAATAATTGTTCGAAGCAAGAGCTTGTAATGAACTTTTAGAAAATAAGCATGAGCTTTACTTACTCCTAAAATACAATTCAATTTATTTGATGATATGAGGATGTCGAAGTGTCAAAACGCAAGAGCAAGGTGACATAAGCTATCTTCCAGCGGGCCAAGGGCCATTTTTTATTTCGTGTCGCATGAGCGGCACGTGGGTGTTTACGCGAGGCGCGTTTCCTATCTTGTACTAAGGGTAGTATCGTTTTAGTTGTTCGAGGTTAGTTGGGTTAACAAATTCATTCCCATCTAGGCCTGTAATTCTAACCGCACCCCCCGAGAGTATGGACTTGACTAGGAAAGGTCCGGCCCAGTTGGGTTTAAACTTTCCACATGGATCGACAGGTAGGAGAGCTCTGACTTATTTGAGCACCAAATCTCCTTCTTTGATGTTCCTGGGCTTAACCCGTTTATTGAAGGCTCATTTGATACATGCCTGATATGTTTGCACATTATGTAATGCGCGCAACCTTCGTTCATCCAAGAGGATGAGTTCCTCATAATGATCCCTATTCCATTCAGCTTCTGGAATTTGACTTTTAAGCAAAATGCGTAAAGACGGGATTTCTAGTTCGACTGGTTGCACAGCTTTCATGCCATAAGTTAGAAAGAAAGGAGTGGCCCCAGTGGGTGTCCTAACTGATGTGCGATAACCCCATAACGCAAAAGGTATTTTGCTAGGCCAATCTCGATAATTGTCGATCATTTTCTTGAGGATCGTGACGACATTTTTGTTAGCTGCCTCCACCGCGCCATTAGTTTAAGGTCTATAAGGCGAGGAATGGTGGTGTTTGATTTTGTATTTAGATAGCAATTGTGCAGCTTCGGTTTGACAATGTGACCCATTGTCACTGATGATCTCATGTGGACAACCGTATCGACGGATGATATTGGTTTGTATGAACTTGGCCACATGTTTAGCCGTAAGAGCAGTATAGGATGCTGCTTCGACCCATTTGGTAAAATAGTCGATAGCTACCAAAATGAAACAGTGACCTCCTGTTCCAGGTGGAGTGATCTTCCCAATGATGTCGATTCCCCAAGCAGAAAACGGCCAAGGAGATGTCATGGTGTAAAGCAGTGAAGGAGGGATGTGTTGCACATTCCCGAAGAGTTGTCAATTATGGCAATGTCTGACATACTTGATACAATCTAACTCCATTGTCGTCCATTAATATCCTAGACGCGTGATTTTCTTTGCCATCATGGGTCCACTCATGTGAGGACCGCATTCTCCATCGTGAATTTCTTCCATCACTTTTTGTGCCTGTGAATGATCAAGGCAACGCAAAACTACACCAAGAGGTGTTCTTTTGTACAATTCTCCTTCCATGAGGAGGTATTGAGAGGCTAGTAGGCGTATGGCATGATGTCCCCTCTTATCCATATCTTGTGGGTATATACCGTTGAGTTTGAAGTTTAGGATGACTTGAAACCAAGGTTCCTCTGGGCTTCCTTCTTCATCTGTAATTTGGTGTACATAGGCTGGTTATGACCATCGTTCGATGCATAAAGGCATTTCTACCATATTGTCTGGCATATTAATCAAAGATGCTAGTTTTGCAAGAGAATCTGTAAATTGATTCTCTTCACGAGGTAGGTGTAGATAAGTGACCTGATCGAAGAATTGGGCAACTTGATCTATCCTAGCCTTATAGGGTGCTAGACTTTCACTTTGAATTTTCCAAGATCCCGTAATTTGTTTAATGATCAAGGATGAGTCTCCATGAACTCGAAGATTCTTGATGCCTAAACTTACTACTGCTGTAGACCAATGAGGCAAGCTTCATATTCTGCCGCGTTATTTGTCACCTCGAAGTCGAGTTTGACGGAAAGTGGTGTATGCTCACCTTCAGGAGAAATGAGCAACACTCTTATTCCAAATCCTCTTAAATTTGATGCTCCATCAAAATAAAGATCTCAAGAGTCTACACTGGTTTGTAGTATGTCCTCGTCTGGGAATGACCACGTATCTATTGCTTGGGTGTCGTCGATGGGATTATCTGCGAAAAATTCAGCAACGGCGCGTTCCTTTATGACCTTCAGAGGTATGTATCTAAGATCTAACTCTAAGAGCATTAAGGTCCACCTTGCCAAACGTCTGTTGAGAACGGGTTTCTCGAAGAGGTATTTGACGGGATCCATTTTGGAATACACCTTGACGGAGTAGCTAAGCATGTAGTGGCGTAGATTCTTTGTTGCCCACACAAGAGCGAGGCATGTCTTTTCGAGAGGTGTGTACTTACACTCATATTCCAAAAACTTCTTACTAAGGTAGTAGATAGCTCTTTATTCTTTCCCAACAGTTTGTGCGAGCATAGCCCCCATGGTTGTTTCAGTTACTGTGAGATATAAACCAAGAGGTTGATCTCGTTGGGAAGGCATTAGCACTGGTGGCTTAGCCAGTATCTCCTTAATTCTGTCAAACGCCTTTTGACAGTCGTCATCCCATACGGTACGATCTGTTTTCTTGAGCTTTTTGAAAATGGGTTTGCAGATCATAGTAAGCTTCGATATGAATCGGCTTATATACTGCACCTTGCCTAGAAATCCTCTAACCTCCTTCTCTGTTTGGGGTTGCGGCATTTCGATTAAAGCTTTGATCTTGGATGGGTCAATCTCTATTCCTCTTTGACTAACGACTTATCCTAGGAGCTTGCCTGACGTTACCCCGAACGCACACTTCTAAGGATTGAGCCTCATGTTGTACTTTCGCAGTCTTAGGAAGAACTTGCGAAGGTTATCAATATGCCCCTTCCTATCTTTGGATTTAACAATCATATCATCGACGTACACTTCTACTTCTTTATGCATCATGTCATGTAGCAAAGTGGTCGCGGTGCGTTGATATGTAGCTCCAGCATTGATTAGCCCGAATGGCATAACAGTATAGTAATACGTGCCCCATTGAGTAACGAAGGTTGTCTTATGCATGTCTTCTATGGCCATTTTGATCTGATTATACCCTTCATACCCGTTCATGGAGGATAACAACGCGTGATCAGCTGTATTATCTACCAATATATCGATGTGTGGTAAAGGGAAGTCGTCTTTGGGACTTGCTTTGTTTATGTCTCTGAAATCAACACTCTCGGATTCGTCCATCCTTTTTGGGTACGGGGACTATGTTAGCCACCCAGTCCGAATACTCGGAAACTTTGATGAACCCGACTTTGAATTGTTTATCGACTTCTTCTTTGATCTGAAGAGCCCATTCGGTCCTCATTCGACGAAGCTTCTGTTTTACGGGTTTGAAACCTGGTTTTATTGGAATTCTGTGTTCTGCAATATCCATGTCGATTCCTGGCATGTCTTTGTAGGACCAAGCAAAAACGTCCTTGAACTCGTGTAGGAGATCTATGAAATTGGCCCTTTCAGTTGGGTTTAAGGTCGTCCATATCCTAAGTTCTTGGGGTTCTAGTTCAGTTCCTACATTGATAGGTTCGGTATTTTCTATAACTGGTGCCCCTTCCACCTCTTGTATTATTTCTTTAACTATGTAGGAAGGTAGTTCGACTGAGTCTGGGTCAGGATCATCCTTATTATCATCGTAAATAGAATTGCATTCAGAATAACACAAAGAGTAAGCAGAATCTAATTTATTCATATTAAATTTTGAAAAGAGTTGAAATAAAGAAGCCATCTGTTCAGTAGTCAATGGCGGTAAAGGGACAGCTGCTAGGACATTTCCCATGCCACTGTTACTACTTGATGCTATGCTAGGAGAAACAAGGGGATGGGGAGTGACGACAGAAGAAGATTCTTTAGCGACTTCTCTAGACTCAGACTCTGACTCCGACTCCGACACTGACTCGTATTCGTCGTCTTCAGGTTCTCCTTTGAACATCTCTCCTTCTCCAGTTGTGAGCTTGAAGAGCCTTCCTTGACTGTTGGTCCATTTGATCGACCTTCTCCATCCTTTTTGCTGGTTTGAGTTGGTGTCAGTGATCAATGTTGTAGGGTTGGGGTGGTCGTCCCGAAGTATCGTGGTAATGATCTCATCCGTAAGGCTTTCGGCATTTTTGATCAAGGGAAGATCCTGGAGGTAGACATCTTCATCGCTATCTGCCCATATTCCATTGACCTCCTCCTCGATTGGAGAGATAAGGTATGAGCAATCCAAGGTGGATTCTTCATCCGAGATCATCAGAACTCCAAGAGGATTCTGAGTATTGTTAGGCTTACCTCCGGGAGGTATGGGTAAACGACCATCTTCGATCATATCTTGAAGAACATTTTTCAGTTTAAAGCATTTCTCTGTATCGTGTCCCTTGCCTCTATGATATTCACAGTATGCACTCTCGTCCCAGAACTTATACTTCTTTTCTGGGTCAGGTGTAGGTCCTATGGGTTGGAGCTTACCCTGTTTCATCAACCTTTTCAGAGCATTAGAATATGAATCACCAAAGTTCGTGAACTTTCTTTGTGGGTTATTCTTCTTAGATGATTCGACAAGGTTGACCTCATCAGTCTTGCTAGTAGAGCCATAAGAACGACTCGTCGAGCCTTGATATCCACGACCTACTGTTTTGGACAAGAGTCCTTTACGGATGTCATCTTCAATTCTTGTCCCTAGCACAGTCATATCTTTAAAGGACTTTATATTTTGGTACCTCAAGTGGTTTGCATAAATAGGTCTCAAGTTATCCACGAACTTTTCCACAAGAGTGGCTTCGTCTGGACGTTCAACGAATTGTGTGCTAGTCTTCCTCCACCTACTTAGGAAGTCGGTGAAGCCTTCTTTCTCATTTTGGGTAAGAACCTCTAGAGTGAGCATGTTGACTTGGATCTCAGCATTATCCGCGTACTGTTTAGTGAACTCAATTGGGGCATTGTAACACCCCGTCCCAAACCGGGTCGGGAGCGGTTACTTATGATAGCTCACCAGGCTGTGTACATGGCCCACAGATCAACACAGGTCCTTTATAGCGCATTTTGTCCTCACTCATGCGCATCCCGGAAACCTTCCCAGGAGGTCACCCATCCTAAGACTACTCTCAGCCAAGCACGCTTAACTTTAGAGTTCTTTCGTATGGATGACCATAAAAGAAAGTGCACTTTGTTGATATGAGTAGTACTTCCAATCCCTTTAAGCACTAATCATTTAATCCTATCACTGGACCTCTCCAATTACCGTGGGGTGTTACAGGCATCATCCCAAGTGGCAATCTTCTTGTGCTCTAAAGAGTAAAACCATTGTTTAGGAATGGTGTCGAGAGATGAAGGAAAGATCCTTAGGAATATCTCGGATTTGATGCCTTTGATAGACATGTAATCCTTGAAAGCACGAATGTGATTTATCGGGTTTTCATGCCCCTTGAACTTTGGGATGTCAGTCATATTGAAATTGGTCGGCAGTTGGGCATTTACCACCTCATACTTGCGATTATTCTCCCTGTAGATGTCATCTCCCTTAAGGTACATTAGTTGCTCCTCCAAGTATTGGAGGCGCTTTTCAGCTTCAATAGGACCTAGTGGAGGGTTGGTTTCTTGTTGACCAACAAAAGGTGGGATGTCATCATGGACGCTCGCGTTAGGAACATCATTCTCTGCAGGAGGAAGCCTAGTTTCTACCGCAACAATTCGGCCTTTAATAGCGTTGAGGCGAGCATAAGCTTGGTCTTGGCTAGTTTGGAGACGAACGAGCGCATCTAGGATTAGATCATTACCATTTCCGGGTTGTCCATTAACACTTGCGTGACTAGTTCCAGGCATCTTGGAAACTGGATAAGAGATCGACTACAAATGAAAACAGGATCGACCATTTTAGCACACTTACTCAGAAAAAGACTCAACTTGTGAAGTGGGAGTATGCCACTTCTGTTAAGTGAGGTTTGAAGATGACAAAGTTTTGAAATGTTTGTCCTAGGCAACTGTAGTGTAGTTGTAGGAGTGCTGACTCGAAGTGAGGTTTTGAAATGGGTTTTGAGGCCCGAATTTTGATTGGACATTTGGACAGAGTTTCGACTCATTTTGCGCTATTTTAGGCCATCTTTGAAAATGTTTATGTTTTGAAAAGGATTTTCATTTAACAAAATTTCGTCATGGTTTTGTTTACAAAATGGTGATCACATATGATGTAAGCATTCATACAGGCATTATAACGGTATGTTGAGTGCATTTATAAGGGTTTTGGCTTAAAAGGTGGGTTGTCATACCAAGCAATCAAACCCTGGTCTGTGGAGAGGTCCGTGCCAAACATGAGTAAGGTCGGTTCCTAGTCCATTTTCTCGAGTAGTGAAAGCCCTTGATACAAACATGAGTATGCATCACGGTATGGTTGATGTCAATCGATATCTATCCTTAGGCCCAGATAAGAATTTGGACCGTCCAGACGGGACGATTGGTCGAATGGGTTGGGTTGGGCCTAAGAAAGCCGAATAAAACGACCTAAGAAGGTCGAGTAATGAAAATCGACAACTGTCTTGCATAAACTAATCCCTAACCTTGTTCAAGTTTCACCCTTGGCAACACGTAAGTGTATTCTCCCCAGCGAAGTAGACAAACTGTGGACACGGGGGGGCACGGGGGCGCTTGGGAACAAGCGTTTGCATTTGTGGAGTCGCCACCAATTTTTATGGGAAATTAGAACCGTTCGAATACCTCGTGCCATGTCAAGACACAAAGCAGTGACATGAACACTAAGAACTCGTTACCCTTAGCATTCTATGTCTAGAATGACTCTCGTAGATGCCAATGAACACGGATGTTCACAGAGATCTGGAGTAAGGGGTGAGGGTACGTATTTGGAAGTCCTTTTATTGAACACCTAATCCCGCCCGCCTCGATAGCGGCCTCTACTAATGATTAGGGAAATCGTTCATATTTGATATGCTGTCGATTATATGCATGCAATGCAACATCCACAGATTAATCCTAGCATGTGAAATTAAACTATGTCGGTGAACATGTAATTTAGCATTCAATTGAGTCGAAGTTGATGTTAGATTAATTACATGTGAAGAACAAGTAAATAAATCATCCATAATAATGTAATAAATAAATAACGATAATTAAAATTACAATAAATTACAAGGACATAATTGATTTACGTCAAAAATATATTTAAGACGGACGATTTGAGGAAAATAAAATAAGGTTAGAAAATATGGACAGATTAGGGGTGATATTACGACTAATAGTCAATTAATTACGTAATTAAAGGATTAGGTCAAAGAAAGAAAGAAAATTCAGAGACAGAACTGAAAGATCATAGATCCATATTAGACTCTCTAATAAAATTAATTTATCTCATAAATTGTTGTTTAGGTGATCTATGTAACATGCATGCTAATATGAAAGCATAAAAAGAGAGTAAAAGGAAAAACAATTTCCTTACATTGAATTTGTGGTAAAAAGGGCACAAACTAGTTCACCTTACTAGCTTGTTCTTGAGCTTAAACCAAATGGAAGATCCTCCTTGCAAATCTTCAATAAGAAGATCTCCTTCTTGTTGCACCCAAGAACTAACCCAATAATAATAACAAGTTTGTACTAGTAACTTGTTAATATTGTTTCCTTGATAAATATTAGTAATATCACTAACTAATCTTAGTAATATTATTAATGTATACTAGTGATGAATTATTATTGTAGAGAGATAGAGAGAAAAAGTTCACATGCAAAATGTAGAGTGTGTAAGAGAGGTAGAGTGAAAATGTGAACAATATATGGAGTGTAGGGAAGGGAAGTGGCGGGTGGAAGTGTGTTCAAGTGGACAATTTTTGTCTTATAATTTTATCTTACATCACATGCAAAATCTTGTATAAGATAAATTATGGTAGTATACAAAATAAGGTAAAATGATTATGTGAGTAATCATCCACTACACTTATTTTACACGGTCCACTTGACCATATACGGGTCCATGTTGGTTCTTATATTTGTCGCACAAATCCGTGTAATTTTTATTTTAAACATCGTATCATGTTTAAATACTTCCATAATTAATTCGTCCAATTCACTCCGTAAATATACGTGTACCACTACACATATTATTTACGTACTAATATTAATCACATTAATCAATTAGTACAATTTTAGTAAATTAACAGTTAATTAACTAAAACCCGTTTCCCAAAACTTATTATTTAATTATCGCATAATTAAATAATAACTGCCGCTCCTCGAGTTCGCAACTCGAAATCTCTCTAAAAATAATCGACTAACCTCTTAGTCTATAAATCAAGGGACTAAAGAAATTGTATCTCATACAATTAATTAGTTATCAATTGGGGTTCGTTCCTTTAGGTGTGACCGAAAGGGGTCAGTTGATCACCGCCGTCTCACGACAATAACGTCAAACTCTAGTCAGCCAACCGTTATCGATTTACGTTAATCAACTGACGAGGATCAAATAATTAAATATCTGATGATATTCCATTAATGAGATTTATTATGTTAACGCACTATTGTGGAGGACACTAACTACATCAATCTCCCACTTGTCCGACACAAGGTGTGCGCTACCAATTCTCTTGACCGTTTTAATCTCCCACTCAATGCAAGGTGTCTTTCAGGTCGCACTTGCACATGAACACGTCGCGAGTGGTTTTCTCGATCGGGAGTGTGACTACCTGACCGGAAAAATCTCTCACAGATTACTTCCGAGCGTGGCCACGCATTTGTAGTCATTAACTCCTCGAGTGGCCTTGAGATATAGTTACCCAACGTGGGTGGACAATTCCTGTATGCCCTATCTATCCTATTGCACAATACAGCTCACCATGACCAAGTAATTTGGCCTCCTTTCACGGCACGACCTAGGACAAAAACCAAAGTCACTCGGAAACTGCACCTGCTCAGATAATAGTCTCCAGTCAAAAGAATCGACTCATTAGAACATCTTAGAGATCCCCGCCACGACCAGGCGTCTATAATAGAACTTAGGGACTCTCTAAATGGTCACTGTCCGGCAAAGTCTCACACACTCTGCCTATGTAATCGACCAGTCATCACATATGACCTTATGGTGTTGAACAACCATCAATCGACTTACAATCTAGTCACTCCGAGACGTCACCTCATTAAGTGACCAGGGACAAAATACAATGTTCATCTTATTCACTTGAATAGTGTTCAACATTGTCTCCACAACTTATTCAGATAAACAAGGTATTAAAATTTAGTCACACTAAATAAAAAAAATTCATAAAAGAAATGAATGCGAAAACAATGAATGTGATTATTATATATATAATAAAAAATACACTATCCAATTATTACATATCCATAATCTAAAGAAAATCTGGTACTCGTCTCAATCCCATAGCGACGACATGACCATCATGCTTAGCCTTTGATAAAGGCTTGGTTAAAGGATCAGCAATATTATCATCTGTCCCAACCTTACAAATGTCAATTTCCTTCCTTTACACATAATCTCTAATTACATGGTATTTCCTTTCAATGTGTCTAGATTTGTTACTAGACTTAGGCTCTTTGGCTTGAAAAATAGCTCCACTGTTATCACAATATAGAGTGATAGGATCTTTGGCGGAATGGACTACACCTAGCCCCTCCATGAATTGCCTAATCCAAACAGCTTCCTTCGCAGCCTCAGACGCTGCAAGGTACACAGCCTCTGTTGTAGAATCCGTGGTAACACTTTGCTTGAAGCTCTTCCAGCAAACAGCTCCTCCATTTAGCATAAACACATAGCCGGATTGGGATTTCATGTCATCCCGATCGGTTTGGAAACCTGCGTCCGTGTAACCTCTTACACGCAACTCAGTTTCTCCTCCAAACACTAAGAACTAATCCTTAGTCCTTCTCAAGTACTTAAGGATGTTCTTTACGGCTATCCAGTGACTCTCACCAGGCTTGGCTTGATACCGACTTGTCATGCTCAAGGCATACGCAACGTCGGGGCGAGTGCAAATCATAGCATACATGATAGACCCAACAGCGGAAGCATAAGGGACGGTCTTCATGTGTTCAATTTCCTTAGGGGTAGAGGGAGACTGTGACTTGCTCAAAGTAATCCCTTGGCCCATAGGTAGAAATCCTCTCTTGGAGTCTTTCATATTGAACCGGTCAAGAACTTTGTCAATATAAGCTTCTTGACTCAATGCTAGTATCCTTTTGGACCTATCCCTAAAGATCCGGATACCCAAGATTCGTTGTGCCTCTCCCAAGTCCTTCATTTGGAAGTGTTTCCCTAGCCACACCTTAACGGAAGTGAGCGATGGAATATCATTCCCAATGAGCAATATGTCATCCACATATAGGACAAGGAATACAACCTTACTCCCACTAAACTTCATGTATAAACACAGTTCTTCCACACTTCTAGTGAAACCGTATTGTTTAATGACATGATCAAAGCGATGATTCCAACTCCTAGATGCTTGCTTAAGACCATAAATGGACTTCTTGATCTTACACACCTTCTTAGGGTTAGATGTATCCACAAAACCTTCGGGTTGTATCATGTACACCTCTTCTTCTAGAATCTCACTCAAGAAGGCGGTTTTGACATCCATTTGCCAAATCTCATAATCATGAAATGCGGCAACCGCTAAGATTATCCTAATGGACCTAAGCATAGCGACTGGAGCGAAGGTTTCGTCATAGTGTAAACCATGAACTTGGGTGAAACCTTTTGCCACCAATCTAGCTTTGTAAACATCCACATGTTTATCCACGCCGAGTTTAATCTTATATATCCATTTACACTGAAGAGGTTGCAATCCCTCAGGTAAATCCACCAAGTCCCATACTTGGTTCTCTTACATGGAATCCATTTCGGACCGCATGGCTTCTAGCCAAAGCGAGGAGTCGGGACTAGACATGGCCGATTTGTAGGTAGTGGGTTCATCACTTTCAAAAAGTAATAAAACACTATCCTCTTCGATGTTACCAAGGTAACGGTCAGGTGGATTAGAAATCTACTTGACTTTCTAGGAACAATTACTGTTTCAGAGGAAGAGGGAATGCTTTCCTCCACGTTCTCCTCTACCTCATTCTCGGTTTGTGGCTCTCGAACTTCTTCAAGTTCAAATTTTCTCCCACTCTGTCTCCTAGAAATAAACTCCTTTTCTAGAAAGACAGCATCACGAGCCACAAACACTTTGTTCTCGTGTTTATTGTAGAAGTAATAGCCACGTGTTTCCCTTGGATATCCTACAAAAAGACATTTGTCGGACACAGGTGCAAGCTTATTGTCAGACTTGATCTTAACGTACGCTTCGCAACCCCAAATACACATGAATGACAAATGAGGGACTTTCCCTGTCCATATCTCATATGGAGTCTTATCGGCCGCTTTAGTCGGGCTTCGATTTAGTGAAAATACTGCAGACAAGAGGGCAAAACCCCATAATGAACTAGGAAGCTCAGTTAGACTCATCATTGACCGAACCATATCAAGTAAAGTTCGGTTTCTCCTTTCGGCCACACCATTTAATTACGGTGTGCCAGGAGGAGTCCATTGTGATACTATACCACAATCTTTTAGGTGTGAATCAAATTCAATATTTAGATACTCACCACCACGGTCGGACCGTAGAGTCTTTATCTTTTTATCCAATTGGTTCTCTACTTCTTTTTGAAACTCTTTGAACTTGTCAAAGGCTTCACTCTTGTTCTTCATTAAGTAGACATACCCATATCTACTTAAGTCATCAGTAAAAGTAATGAAGTAGTGAAAACCTCCTCTAGCGGTGATGGTTAATGGTCCACACACATCCGTGTGTATGAGAGCCAAAACCTCACTAGCTCGTGTTCCTTTTCCCGCAAAAGGTGCACGAGTCATCTTACCTATAAGGCAAGACTCGCATGTACCATAAGATTCGAAACCAAATGGTTTGAGCACTTTTGATAAAGCAAGTCTCTTAATGCGTCTTTCGTTTATGTGGCCTAAACGACAATGCCAAAGGTAGGATTCGTTTGGATCACCCTTTTTGAGCTTTTTAGTTTCCATATGATAAACGTCATTAACATCATTTAAAACATAAATGCCTCCAATTGAAATGGCCTTGCCATAAACCACATCATTAAAAGAAAAAGTACAACACTTGTCCTTAATCATAAAACAAAAGCCTTCCGCGTCTAACGCGGAAATGGAGATGATGTTCTTAGTTAAAGTTGGTACAAAATAACACTTATTTAAATAAAACTCTAAACCACTAGCTAAAGTGAGCACATAGGTCCTACGGCAACGGCGGCTACTCTAGCTCCATTGCCCATGCGGAGATCCACATCACCTTTTGCTAGTGCTTGCACGTCCCTTATACCCTGCAAATGGTTACAAAGGTGAGAGCCACATCCGGTATCAAGTACCCAAGTGGAAGTACAAGCATAATTAACGTCTCTCACATAGAGAGAGGAAATCATACCAATAGGCGTCACACGCCCATCCTTGAGATCCTCCAAGTATTTGGGACAACTCCTTCTATAATGCCCCTTCCCATTACAATGGAAACATTCGGCCTCGGAGAGCTTGACACTTTTTGCCTTGGGATTGCCATTCTCAACGGCCTTCCCCTTTCCCTTGTCATTTTTCTTTAACGATTTCTTGAATTGAGACTTTTCTTTCCCTTTTCCTTTCTTGACTCCAAGAGACATGTTCTTTAACTTCATGGTTAAAACATCTCCCTTTTCACTCCCACTAGCCTCCATATCCCTCTCCGCTTGGGAGAAGAGTTCATGAATTTCATGGTAACTCTTATCCATGTCATTCATGTTTTAGTTTACCCTAAAGTGGGCAAACTTGGTGGGGAGTGAGTGGAGGATACGATCCACCACAAGAGTCTTAGGAATCTTTTTTTTTGGGAAGATGTAAGTTCTCATTGATATCAAATTGTCCCATACATACAACTTTCATACACATCCATCAAACAAGAATAAAACTAGACTCAATGACATCGAAGGGACTCTACCCAAGACAAGGCAGAGTTACTACGACTTTTGATATCACATTGAGCTAATCTCATTCTAACATCAGAAACAACCTTTCCTACTAGACATTTTGGCTGAGGGACATACCCCTCAAGCCTACAACAGTTCCTACAAAGCCATAAATGATACATCAGGCACGCCAAAATCACTGCCAGTACCTTCTTTTTACAAGCAGCAGCTTGTCTATAATTTATCCACCATCTGATGCAATCCTGCATTGGCAACTAGATCTTACATCAGTCTGCAACCAGGGAGTGACAAAGAGCACTATGAGGGCATAAGAAGAACAGATGATCAATGCTCTCTTCCTGTAACCCACATAGGAAGCACGTATTGCCCTGCACAATGTTCATTTTCAGTAACCTGTCAAGGGTCAAGAGCCTCCTATGAGCTATCAACCAACAACAAAATGAATGTTTTGGTATAATCCAATCATTCAGCATCCAAGGGAACCATGGTACCAAAGCCCCATCAGGTTTTAGCCATTGATACCCCGCTTTTATAGTATAATGCTCCATACTTGTCAAGGATAAAAAGTAAGGTTTGAGAAACTGCTTCACCTGGCACACTTTCCTCCAAGCCCAACTACAACCACTACCAGGATTATAGTCCCACCAGGAAGACTGTTTTATATAAACAGCATGTACCCATCTCACCCAAAGGTGATCCTCTTTATTGGCAATCCACCAAACATACTTGCCCACATTTGCAATGTTCCACACAGTAAGATCTCTGAAACCCAAGCCACCTTGCTTCTTAGGTGTACAAACTTGAGCCCAAGAGACCAAGGCAGGGCTTTCTTTCTTATCACTACCATGCCACAAGAATTTCCTGTAAATTGCCTCAATCTTAGAGATAACAGTCTTGGGCAAAATAAAGATCCTTGCCCAGTAGCTGTGAAGAGAGCTCAGCACAGATTGAATAAGCACCACTCTCCCTGCATAGGAGAGTTTTCTGGTCCCCAATCCTCTAAGCCTATCCACCATCTTCTCAATCAAACATTGACAATCCATAACAGAGAGTCTTTTTGGAGACACAGAAACACCTAAGTAGGTGAAAGGCACAGTCCCTCTCTTCATCCCAGTAGAAAGTTCAATGTCTCTAACCACATGATCCTCCATACCATTACAATATAATCTCGATTTGTTACAGTTCATCACCAGGCCAGTAGCTCTGGAAAAGAAATCAAAAGCTTTCAGCAGCAGACCAATGGACCCCCTCTCACCCTTGCAGAAGAGAATGAGGTCATCAGCAAAGGAAAGGTGAGAGAGCTGAACCCTATTACACAATGGATGAAACTTGAAGTTTCTATGCTTCTGCACCACCACCAGGACCCTACTCAAATACTCAAGGCAAATGGTGAAGAGGAGGGGGGAAAGAGGGTCCCCCTGCCTGAGCCCTCTTTTGCCCTTGAAAAAACCAAATGTCTCTCCATTAAGAGCAATGGAATAAGAAGGAGTAGAGATGCATTCCATTAACAACTTACAAATATGAACTGGAAACCCCAAGGCAGCTAACATGTTCCCAAAAAATTCCCACTCCACTGAATCATACGCTTTTTGAAGATCAAGCTGCATCATGGCCCTGGGAGAGCAGCACTTCCTATTATACAGTTTGATCAAGTCTTGGCAAACAAGTATGTTCCCCACAATATCTCTGCCTTTAATGAAAGCTCCTTGAGAAGGACTGATCAAGTCTTAGGAATCTTGCACCCTAGAAGCTCTAGGATGTCAACATATTCGACCATTTTGAGTACATGGGGACCAACCTTTTGGCCCCTCTCAAGCTTAGCTTCAAAGAAGCGTGCCGCCACTTCGTATTGACGGACTTTAGGTGTTTGTGAAAACATAGTGATCATACGAGTGAATATCTCATAAGCATTTAAAGAAATGCATGATAGCTTGAGCTTTGGTGATATTGACCATATCAACACATTCTTAATATCATTCAACATTCTCATATAGTCATCATGAGCGGTCCGCACCGCCGATGAAGCTCTTGCACCGGGCTCAATAGGAGGAGCATCGGTCAAGTAAGTGAGCACATTGTCGGACAACGCGGCACTTTTGATGTTGGATTCCCATTCAAGAAAGTTACTACCGTCATCTTTTAAAATACATTTGTCCATTACGGACCTTAGCCATGAATCTTTGCCTAGTGAAGTAGTCGATGGAGTTGATGAAGTTGCCATTGCGAATTAAAATGCTACAACAAAAAGGAAAAATTAACATTCATTGTTTTTAAAAAATTACTTGTAAAAACATGTTTAGCAAGTTTTAGCATTTATATAATGACCTCCCACTAAATTATATAAATGATTCCAAGACCCAAATATTAAACAAAAATGAGCATCGCTTGGGCGAAACATCCCATAATTGCGTAAATTCGGTAAGTCACGTTGACTAATTCTACCTCTAGAACTCTTGGTCGACGAATTTCCTCAAATTCATCTACTAGCCCCGGAACACAAGACCGTCTTATATCCGGTTGAGTCCAACCAATTTTAGCGTGTGATAACCGTTTACCACCCTACTTACCCAAGGTAAAAAGAGAACACCTCGCTTGGGCGAGCGTGGCTCTAATGAACAAGAGATTCATAGGTGTTACTAATTGGTAAGGCTAATCTCAATTTTAGTTATGTGAGAGATCTTGTCAATTTAGTCATAAATTCCTTATAAGTGAATTAATTCGGTGAATGTAAATGACGTGAATTGACAACCGCGAAAATAAATTGCATGTGAATGGCGATTTTGGCATGCGCGAAAATAAAACAAGCAAACATGTAAGCATATGAATAAATCCTAGTATGGCCACCTAGTTAATAAAAACTAGTTTATTACATTTCGGAAACCAACTCCTTGGTCCCTTGCCTCTTCATTCCATAAGTGGCTTTTCCTTGTGGAATTTGGAACACCTTCCAAAAATAGACTCCGTCTCGTTGTAATCCGTCTTTTGGAAACGCCGGTAAAATAACTATTACAAATGAATTACATAGCTATTCCTATTATACATTAATTAATAAAATAAATAAAACTATTAATTAATTACAAACCGACGATACGAAATCGTATTTAATTACAAACAAATCGATATTCCCATTCATTTCGGGTAATAACGATTAAAATTAACTAGGCCATACTAGGTACAAAAAGATAAATAATTTAAATAAATGACAATCATTCATTCAACTTAAATAAATATGCTTAAAATGCTGTAAATATGATGCCAAAATCGCCCTATCTATCATTCGTTGGTATCCATCTCGGTTTTTGTGGATTTAATCGATTTTTAACATGTAAAAATCAATAATTAACTCTTAAATCTCATTTAAGTCCAAACTAATTGTCCAAACTGTTTTGAACCTCAAAATTAGTCCTCACTAATTTTATGACAAATTATTAGTTTGATTTGGTGATAATTTGCTAATTTAATCGATAAAATCATAATATTTAAGTAAAAATCCAAAATATTTGAAAATTTTCCCAAAAAATTGAAACAAAAATTTTTAGTATTCTGGAACACTCCCAAGAACACCAAAATGTCAGAAAAATTATCCAAAAATTCCGGATAAATTTTGTGAAGAAAAAGATCGATATTTATCGGTTTTTAACCACTAAAACCAATAAACATCAAAACAAAGTGAAAACACACATGTAAAATCACTTTTGACATTTAAATAATATTCTTAAATGTACATAAATTTATCATGGGCAGAATCAAAAATTTCAAAATTATGATTAATTAATTTGACTTTTATCGACCTTTTACTCAAAAAATCAATAAACATGCAAAAAATTTGAACCAACCTTCAACTTTTTCCATACAAACAGTAGAAAACATGCATGAACTACCATAAAAAAAGCCATACACCGAGTCAACTTTTAACTAATTTTAGTCAATGTTTCACTAAAATGCGACATTTTGACTCGGTTTTCAACCAAAAATCATTAAAAATAGCAAAATAACTTCAAAAATCAACAAAAAATTCCACAAATCTTTTGAGATCAGTAGGTATGCATGTCCCAAAAATTTTATGCTAAAACCTCTTCTAACACAATTTTTGAGTTTTTACTAATTATCTCATAATTCATTAAAATGCTTAAAATCAACATGCAAATTACAAGCCTAAGCTCTGATACCACTTGAAAGATCATAGATCCATATTAGACTCTCTAATAAAATTAATTTATCTCATAAATTGTTGTTTAGGTGATCTATGTAACATGCATGCTAATATGAAAGCATAAAAAAGAGAGTAAAAGGAAAAACAATTTCCTTACATTGAATTTGTGGTAAAAAGGGCACAAACTAGTTCACCTTACTAGCTTGTTCTTGAGCTTAAACCAAATGGAAGATCCTCCTTGCAAATCTTCAATAAGAAGATCTCCTTCTTGTTGCACCCAAGAACTAACCCAATAATAATAACAAGTTTGTACTAGTAACTTGTTAATATTGTTCCCTTGATAAATATTAGTAATATCACTAACTAATCTTAGTAATATTATTAATGTATACTAGTGATGAATTATTATTGTAGAGAGATAGAGAGGAAAAGTTCACATGCAAAATGTAGAGTGTGTAAGAGAGGTAGAGTGAAAATGTGAACAATATATGGAGTGTAGGGAAGGGAAGTGGCGGGTGGAAGTGTGTTCAAGTGGACAATTTTTGTCTTATAATTTTATCTTACATCACATGCAAAATCTTGTATAAGATAAATTATGGTAGTATACAAAATAAGGTAAAATGATTATGTGAGTAATCATCCACTACACTTATTTTACACGGTCCACTTGACCATATACGGGTCCATGTTGGTTCTTATATTTGTCGCACAAATCCGTGTAATTTTTATTTTAAACATCGTATCATGTTTAAATACTTCCATAATTAATTCGTCCAATTCACTCCGTAAATATACGTGTACCACTACACATATTATTTACGTACTAATATTAATCACATTAATCAATTAGTACAATTTTAGTAAATTAACAGTTAATTAACTAAAACCCGTTTCCCAAAACTTATTATTTAATTATCGCATAATTAAATAATAACTGCCACTTCTCGAGTTCGCAACTCGAAATCTCTCTGAAAATAATCGACTAATCTCTTAGTCTATAAATCAAGGGACTAAAGAAGTTGTATCTCATACAATTAATTAGTTATCAATTGGGATTCGTTCCGTTAGGTGTGACCGAAAGGGGTCAGTTGATCACCGCCGTCTCACGACAATAACGTCAAACTCTAGTCAGCCAACCGTTATTGATTTACGTTAATCAACTGACGAGGATCAAATAATTAAATATCTGATGATATTCCATTAATGATATTTATTATGTTAACGCACTATTGTGGAGGACACTAACTCCAATAAGAACTCATCCCGGAACAGGCGCAGCACTGCTGCGTCCCTTGGAAGAGGCGCAGCTCTCACTGCGTCTGTTCCTGAGGTGAGTTCTGGCTGTGAAGTCAGAACTGCGGGTAGTTAATATTCGTTAGTGTGTTTTAATGATTGATTATCGATATTCGACTCGAGTGAAGGTGATTTATCATATTAGTTACATATAAAACCGTCATAAAAGCGAAAAACATGGATTAAAACGGATTAGAACGAGTTAGAAACGAATTAAAACGAATTAGGTTTATATATGAAGACGGAAACGATTTAAAAGACATGATAAACTGGAAATAAATAATAAAAACGTGTACAAGGGTCGAATTCAAGAAACTTGATATGAACAAATCGAGTCTCTAAAATCCGGGTTTGATTTAATGACAAAAACCCGCAAATATCGATTATTAGGGATTTAAGTCGGAAACAAAATAAGACAATTATTTAGACTGTATTAAATTTATTATGTATGAAGAAAAGAGAATAAAATAAGAAAAGGAATGAAAGGGACGAAATCAACAGAGAACGGAAGAAGAAGAAGAAGAGCACGAACTGCGGCAGCCCGTGGAAGAGGCGCAGCAGATGCTGCGACTCCTCGAAGGGGCGCAGCAGTTGCTGCGTTTCTTCTCTGCGTCTGTTTACTGCTAATTCGTAAAAAACGGTTTAATAATAGGGTTTTAGAAGTCGGTTTTAAACATACTTTTGACGTAAATCTTACATTAATTGGTACAAAAAATAAAATATAATAAAAAAAGATGGGATTTACACCCTCAGACTTACATGTTTGACGAAACGAGATTAACTATGTTAAAGTATAGTGATTGCTCGACTCGAATGTATGTAGAAAGTGCCCTCGTTAGAGGATTTAGATTAAGTTGATTGAAGTGTAGTGGTCAAATTGGTCGGTCATGCAACGTGACTGGAACTCAGAATGATCTGAGCTTACGTGGTCGATTGATCAAGCACGTAGGCGTCGAAAGTTTAGAGCATGGTCTTAGAATGCAAAGGGAGAAGCGAAGGGCGGACACTCGCGTGAAAAATATGTGGAACGAAGGTCCCTATTTATACTAAAAAATATGGAGAGTTTTGGAATGACTCAAACTTTGGAAACAAATCACGGAAAAATCTGAAAATAGGCAGAAACGGGCTGGGGAAGAGGTGCAGCAGCTGCTGCGATCCTTCGAAGAGGCGCAGCATCTGCTGCGTCATTTCCCCAATGGTTTCCTCCTACGGAAGAAAGAATTCCGCGTTTCTTTTAGGGAATTGCGGTGGATCTTAACTTCCTTATTTCTTTAAATAAGATTTTCGGGATATATTTTACCAAAAGATATAAAATTAATTTATGGAATAAATATCCGGAATATTCTAGGACATTTCGACTCGGCATTTTGAACGGTTTCTTAGAAAATGAAGCGGTTTTTGACCCAGACTCCAAATAAACTCTAATTACTGTCAAAACGACCGTATTAGCGCATAGATGACGACCAAGGGGTAGACACAAGTATTTGAGCTATCACTTGACGATAAACTTACGGACTGTCATAAATCGTTCCGCGTACCAAACATGCGGCCCAATCATCATTGGGTGGTTGGCGGAAGGTGTAGAAATGAGGTATCTACAGAAAGACACTTGGACCAAGATACAGTTAGCTTTGGCTTATAGGAATCATGTGGTTCGTTTGCATGGGGTACCTAAGGATATAGTGGCAGATAGGGATGCGAGGTTCATATCACGGTTTTGGAGAGAGTTGCAGGAGTTGATGGGAACTACTTTGAAGATAAATATTGCTTTTCATCCTGCGACAGATGGACAGACATAGAGGACCATCAAGACTTTGGAGGATATGCTGCGAGCTTGTGTGATGGAGTTTGGTGGTAGCTGGAAGGATAGATTGGATCTTATTGAGTTTTCTTATAACAACAGTTATCACACGAGTATTGGGATGGCACCGTTTGAGGATTTGTATGGGAGGAGGTGTAGGAGTCTGATTTGCTGGGATGATATAGCTGAGGTAGTGGTTTTAGGACCACAGATGGTACAGGAGATGATAGAACAGGTTCAGCTGATCAGGCAAAAGATGAAAGCGGCCCAGGATCGACAAAAGAGTTATGCAGATTTACACCGTCGTGACATAGAGTTTCAGGTTGGGGACAAGGTTCTTTTGAAAGTGTCTCCTATGCGTGGGGTTATGAGGTTTGGTAAGAAAGGGAAGTTAAGCTAAAAGTTTATCGGACCATATGAGATTTTGGATCGTGTGGGTGAGGTTTCTTACCGGTTAGCGTTGTCAGCAGCTTTGGATATAGTGCATAGTGTGTTTTATGTATCTCAGTTACGAAAGTATCTGAGCGATCCTTCACATGTGTTAGAGGTGGAGAACATAGAGTTGGATGAGTCCTTGTCTTATCTTGAGGTACGAAAACAGATTCTTGATCGCAAGGTTCGGAAAACTAGGAATGGGGAAACAGTGTTACTTAAGGTTCTTTGGTCTAACCATGAGGTTGAGGAAGCTACTTGGGAGGCGGAAGAGTCTATGAGGGAGCGGTATCCGTCTCTTTTTGATCAGGTATGTGTGGTTACGGGGACGTAACCATGTTTTTTTTAGGGGGGTAGGAGATGGTCGCATAAAGTTTTAGTGAGGTTTTATGTTAGTTCTGGTACAGTTAGTAGTTGCTTTGAGTCGGTTTGAGTTTTGGTTGGGAGTTTTGTTTTGAGTTTTGGTTATGTTGTTGTGTCGGAGTTGAGATAGTATGTTTTGTTTTTGTGTATGGGTTGGAACTTCGGGGATGAAGTTCTTTTTAAGGAGAGAAGACTGTAATACTACGGTTTTCTTTGTCTATGGGTACTCTATCGAGTGGGGCTTACTCTGTCGAGTAAGTGTGTTTTTACGCAAAATAGTAGTCTGCCTGTTGGTTACTCGATCGAGTACGTGTGACACTCGATCGAGTAAGGGTCACTCGATCGAGTAAGTCACTTACTCGATCGAGTAAGTCGGTTTTACGGGTTATTTTAGCCGGGTTTTGTTAATAACGCGTGATTAGTATAAAAGGGTTCCGTCATTCTTTTTAATTATTTTTTCACCTTTCTAAAACCTTTCAAAAGAAAAGGAGTTACGTAGTTCGCTTTCTTCGCGTTGTTAACAAATCCCAAGGCTAGGATCGTCGGATTGTCTTGTTTTTTATACCGTTGAGTTCGTCGTGTCAAGGGTAAGATTCTTGTACAATTTTTATAGTGTTTCGTTAAGTTTGGCTAAAACCCTAATTGGGTAGATTTGGGGGTTTTGGGAGGATTATATTGATTAGGTGATAATTGTATGCATATGTGTTATAGGAGGAGGATTCGTAGAGGAACGTTATTGATTAGCTGCTGTGACGGTCTTGTGGTTGCTATTCCAGGTAGGGTTTCCCTACTCAGTATTGTTTACATGGCATATTTGATGATTGATTCGTTGTTGTTGGTTTATATCATATCGGATTTGGAATTGGTGATTGTTGATCGTATAATGTGGTTGTTGTATAATTGTCTGTGGTTTGCGAGGTGCATCCTCGGCTGAGTGGAGTCACTTGAGGGAGTGGCTTCACGTCCTTGATTCGCCTTCTGTGGAACCCGCCACAGAAGGGATGTGCACATTTAGGAACTTGGGTTATCGCTCGGATGAGATGAGCGGGGCTTAGGTGGGAACGGCTGCGGTCCCCCACTGGCGGTGTGAAATACTTGTTGCGATGAGTATACTGGCAGGACTACACACTTTAGTGTGTAGTCAGGTGTGTGGAGTTATGATGGAGATTGGTTGGTTAGTTTGGATTGTTTATTGTTTCAGCTGTATTATTTATGTAATCGGTACTGACCCCGGTTTAAATGTTTTGAAAACTGTGGTGATCCATTCGGGGATGGTGAGCAGTTATTGAGCAGGTATGAGTTGATGCGCATGGGATAGCTGGGTTGAGTTGCCACGAGATGTCTAGAAGTCTTCCACTGTGTCATAAACATTATTTTACTTTATTTCAGTTGGTTTGACAGTTTTGAGAAACAGTTGTATTTACTTTATCAGTTTTGGGTTTTGGACTTGTATCGCTTTAAATTCATTTAATAAAGTATGTTTCTTTATTGTCTATTTGATATACATTGCCTCGGGTAACCGAGATGGTAGCATTCCCATGCCTTAAGTGGTCCTGGTAAGGCACTTGGAGTATGGGAGTGTTACAACTAAAGCGAATGTAAAGACTAATTCAAATATACTAAAAGAGTCTAGAGCATCAGGTTCACACTGAATATCGGTCAGGGGAATTTAGGATCAATCAATTAATATAAACAAACTACCTAAGAACACAAGTTCGGTCGATACAATGCATCCTTTAGAACATCAATTTTGTATGCGGTCGTTATAACTAAGTCTGTCTGCCAATTATTGTAACCTTTATTAGTTTTAATCTGGTCGGTATTAAACCTAATTCGTGATACTAATCAATTAAACCTGCCAAGTAATTAAACGATTAGATTGATGAACAATAATTAAGCGATAGTTGATCTAATCAATTGAGAGATGTATTAACCCATAGTCAATATTCATTGATCCCCTCACAACCCTATATAAACAACTAGCTACACATAACAATGGAAGAACGATAAACATAATTCAACAAGATAAAATAAATAAATTGATTTAAGAACAAAAAGAAACCGATTGCCAATAACTGAATGATTGACCCAATTCGAATTGTTAAGTAAACTATGAAAGAACTAGAGAGTGGTCAAGGTTGCTAATGAGAATGTAACCAAATGAAAATAATAAAATAAAAGATGTTTAACCTAATACGAGGTTTAAGTATTTATAGGATGTAATTAATTAACCTACAAACTGGGTTTTTATCAGTTAAAATTGACTCGGCTGATCCAAGTGCCTATCAGCCGAGTAGAGCCAAGCTCGACCAATTCACAACATAATCGGTCGAGTATTCTTCATTCTCAGCTTTTTCTTCTTCTTCTTCTAGCTCGTTCTTCCTTCCTATGCTCATTGCTTCCCTTGAGGTCAAATCCTCCAATTAAGCTCCAAGAACAGCTCAAATCCTACAAAATGAGAAAACAAGGCGAAATGATAAATTTTCACAAACACATTGCATTTCACTAAAAAAAGCATAAATGGCGATACAAAATGCAATGTTTAGGGGGCATAAATCCAATAGAAAATACACTTATATATCAAACTCCCTCAAAAAAAAACTTTTGCTTGTCTCCAAGCAAACCAAACTAGACACAATACAAACGAAAGCAAACAAACAAATGGTGAGGAGAATAAGCTCAAAGCTACTCTAACAATGCACACACAAATCCTATAGCAACTCATATCTATAACAAAGTAATGACATGGATGCCAATGAAACTAATTCAAGGGCAACGCAAGTGAAAACACAACTTGAATTTCGAGATGTTTCATGATGCCGCAAATATGACTCATACTAATAACTTTCGATCTTACAAGGCCATATATGTCGAAATTCATTACGGCTTTTACTCGTCACTCATTTAAGTATAGGGTGAGTTATATGTCAAGATAGGAAAAAATAATATTTTCACCAACTACGACTCTTGAAATGCGCATGCAATGTAGCGTGAAATCAATCTCTATAACCACAAAACATATCACACCAACAAATGACCAATGTACATGCAAATGACTTATAGGGTAGCTAAAGGTTCATGGGTAAAAGGTGGGTGTGTCAAGCGTGTTTGGCTAATGTGAGGTTTAATCGATAGTCGCAATCGAAAATCGAACAAGACAAAAAAATGACCCTACCCACTAGAGAAATGATCTTACACATGACAAAAGAGGGAAAATTTATCCCTCATAAATATGATGAAACTCTAGTAAATTGATTTCTTCCTTTTCTTTCAATACCGTCTAGTAAGAAGTAATGACTCACTTTTCGTTCTTTTCCACTTTGACTTTTTCATTCTTTTTTTTTTTTGCTTACAAATCAAGACGGTAAAAATACAAAATCATATGACAACAACCCAAAGGTCGAAGAAGATGGAGCATTCGTAATTATAAAACATAGAAACGAAATGATTATCCTAATCATATTACAACAATGTCATCAAAACACAAGATGGTGAGCGAGTTGTTGTTCACTCAATCAAACACATTTATATTCTCAACAAACAATTAGTAAGTGGCTAAGTCGAGGTCGATCCACAGACGGTGTGTTTTGGGTCCTAAGTCTATCTATTCTAAGTTGTGCAAGTGTCACGATTATATGAATTTGAGACTGTGTTCTAAACTACACTACTACAATGGAAATGTAAACAAATGGATAACAAGGCAAATAAAGATGTAAACAAATGATTAAAGACACTAAGGTGTCATGGAATCATAGGGGAATCATGATAAGATAACATAAATGAGTCACATAGATGCAAGCAATTATTATTGTTGGACTCGAGTTATTTTATGTCATACAATTCCTAGGGAGACTTAGGTCTCGGAGCCGAGTTGGTCACAACTTTACAACACCTACATCGACTTGGTTCTCCCTATTCAATTATATGCATGGTCTAACAACCCTTGAGTTAGTTTATATCTTACAAGTTTTGTTGAAAAGATAAGAGAATCATGCTAGGCTATCAATCAAGCATTTCATCAAACATAACATGTGCATAAGCTGAAATTGTTGGAATATGTGTCATCCGACAATAATGCGATCACAACTGTCGATCATGATGATCACATGTTTAAAATCTCATTTTAAGAATACATGTGGGATGTAATATTTTACAGTCAACTGGTCCACACATATCGGTAATGATTGGCTGACTAGAGTTTGACATTACTGTCGTACGACGGTGGTGACCAGTTGATCCCCTTAGGTCATACCTAAAGGGTGACACTCTTAATTGATTATTTAATTGATCGTATGTCGATACGGGTTAATTAAATTGCTTAAAATTGACGGACGATTTTGTGAGTATAATTGACGTGTCTTATTGTAATTCGATTAAATAAGATACGGACTAAGTAATTAAATTGTTTCATTACTTAGATGAAATTATTGTTTACGGAAACAATTGAAACGGAATGAATAAAATTATTATAAATACAGAATGTTGTAAGTTATGATTCGGAAACCCATTACAGTACAAGTAATTATGAATTACTAAGTTAATTTTATAAGTGACATATTTTTATTAATATGTTGATTTTAATTGTTAAAAATACACTTTATATACATAGTGTCATGGAACATGTTACATGTGACAAATTGAAAATAAATTGTAAAATGGACTTTCCATTTTACAACTAATGTACCGAAATTATATGGGGTGGGTTGGGGTTTGTATTATGTATTATATTATATAAGAAGCATAATCATTAAACCTAATTTATAGCCATGCACACCTAGTTGCTTTTGTGAAGAGTATCTTGGTCATGCATTGGCCCTTGCCACCCCCCATACCCGGTTTTCCCTAAGAGAAAAGGCCAAGGGTTTCTACAATTTATATTGTTACATACACTAAGATATCTACTAGTGTATTATTCACTTTCATACAACCAAAAACTTAGAGAAGTTTAGTGAGATAAAAACTCCAAAAATCCTTTCTCTTGACCGAAATTACAAGAGACCAAAACAAATATTTTGGGTCAATTTTTAGTAAGATTAATATTATTCTAGTTCTAATAATATTAGTTTTTTAAGAGGTTATCTTGGGTATTCATCTTTGGGAGGGATTCTAAGCTTGAATCTTTGTTCATCCATATAAGGAAAGCTCAAGAACAAGTAAGAAGGAGATCTTACTTGTGCCCCTTAATCCAAAATTCCATAGTAAGAAAGATGATTTCTTCTCTATTTCTATTTATGTTTGCATGCATAAGATCTAGATTTAATTTTATGACTAAATTAAATGTCACCTATATGTATATGTAAATTAATGAGATTAATATTTTCTAACAAGTGGTATCAGAGCCTTAGGTTGTTTGCATGCAAATCGGTTATTGTTTTTCCGAGTTATAAGATTAACAAACAAAACTTATAAATTTGTGTTTATTATGATATATCACGAAATTTATTTGCATGTTAAAGTTTCTGGTCCTAAAATGTATTTAGGATATTTGGGTTTATTTATGGATTTTATTGTTCATTTTATATAATAATGGCATTAAAATGTGATTTTTATGATACAAATGTCATTTTTGGACTAGAAATAGCGAAACTTCTATTTTTTTCAGTGGTTATTGGATATGTTTTCACATATATTATCTACTGATGACCTGTAAATTTTCATAATAAAATGAGTTGTATTGCTCGAAATATGGATTTTTCAAGTTAAAATCATATTTAAATGGCTAAATAGGTTAATATGAGTTGTATTTCGAATCTAGTCATGGAAATTTAGTATGTTGTCACATGAAATTTTACAAGATGTGTGTAAAATATTTAGCTATAATGAAGTCTTTATGCATGATTTATGAATTTTAATGAAAAATCACATAAATAGTGACTTTAATTAGTAAAAATGCTAAAACATACTTCATGACTAAATAAAAATGTCACATGTTGCATTTTATCATATATTTCAGATCTAAAAGTGAAAAGTTGATAAAAATAATTTTTCTCATATTTTTATGGTGATAATTGTTAAAACCGATAAATCGCAACATTGTTTTTCTCGATAATTTTTCAAAATTTTTAACCTAAGTTTTTGAATATTATGAGTGTCATGGTATTTTTCCAGAATGTTCATGAGTTTAAATTTCAAATTTTGAAATTATTTGAAATTTTTATGATTTAATTTGAAGTTTATGACATAATTTTGTTTTTAGGTCCATTTATGAACAATATTAAGAAATCTAGGTTAATTATTGTCAAATGTTAGTGGAGACTAATTTTGAGTCCTAAGTTGGTTAGGGTAATTAACTTGTACATAAATATGAATTTATGTAATTATTGTGATTTTTAAAAGGTTAAATCACGCAAATCCGTAAAAACCGATTAATATACGATATTGGCTCCTTAAAGGCGATTTAGCATAAAATTGGGCATGTTCATACATATTATAATTCTGCATTTTATTTATGATTGTCATATTTTAATTTTATGTAATTTTTGAATTATGTAATTTTACTTAGTATGGCCTTAGTTTTAAATTGATATTACCCGAAATATATGGGAATATCGATTCGGTTGTAATTTATTGTGATCTCGTATCACCGTTATGTAATTTAATAGATTTATTTTATTTTAATTACATATGTATAATAGGAAATTATGTAATTTATTATGTAATTTATTTATTTTGGAGTTCCTTGAAGACGGTGCCACTCGAGAAGGCGATCCATCAAAGAAAGTATTGCCTTGAAGTGCGTGCTAAGACCGAAGTTCAAGGGACCATAGGAGTTGGTTTCCGAATTTGTAATAGTTTATTAGATTTACTATTTTAGGAAGGCCATACTAGGATTTTATTTATGCTTTGCATTTTATTTATATGTTGCATGCATCGCTAAATCGCCATAACTAAAACATGCATTATCATTTTATCGAGTTTATCGACCGTGTCAATTACAATTATCGTAGTTCACCGCTTTAGTTCACTTAAAACGTGATAGATAATAAATTGACATGACCTCTCGCTTAAATAAACAATTGAGACTTAGCCTTACCAAAAAGTAGAAACCATGAAAACCTATTTCGTGAGGGAGTGCGCTCGGCCCTACCGGGGTACAAACCTTGTTACGTAGGGGAAGTGGGTGATAAATGTCTATCCACCGAATTCATGTTGATAAGGGATGAATCGGCCCTACCGTGCCCAAGTTGATGTGGATTTGGATCATGGACACATTTATTCGAAATTTGGATTGAGCTCAACGGAAGTATTCGTGACCGTAGTCGCATGTGTTCCGGGCTAAAGATAAATATTAATGTAATTTTATCGACCAAGAGTTCTAAAAGTATAATCGATTAAAGCGTTAATCCACCGAGTTATATTAATAAGGGATGAATCGGCCCTACCGTGCCCAAGTTAATATGAATTTGGATCTTGGAATCATTTATCAAGTTGGGTAGAGGTCACTAGATATATGCTATAAAACTTGTTTAAATTAAAATTTACGAGTATTATTATTATTTTGAAAACGACAAATGTTTTATTCCTTCTATTTTGTTTTGTAGACCACTTTTATTTCTCATAACAAATGGCCGCACCAAACACCAACGCCGCACCTCTCACTAATGTTTCATGGCTCCGATCCTTCATGGATCGTTGTAAACTTGAAAAGAATGGGTCAAATTTCTCCGATTGGGATGCGCAACTCAAATTAGCCGCCCAAGGTGACGACAAGCTTCGTTACCTCACCGAGGCCTCTCCACCCGAACCTAATGCTAGGTCGAGTGCCGCCACTAGGGAAGCATATGAGGCTTACCACAAAGAGTCCGCCGCTATGAAAAATGTGTTGATTTTTGCTATGGAGGCGGATCTCCAAAGGAGAGCCTTTAAAATGGGCACCGCTAATGAAATCTATTCCAAATTTGTGACAATGTTTTCACAAAAACCGAGGATCGTCCAATATGAGGCAGCCTCGGCATTCTTTGATCTCGATTTTAAGGAGGGCCAAAAGGTTAGCCCTCACGTGCTCAAATTGTTGGAGCTAGTCGAGACATTGAAACTTCAAAAAGTTGAAATCCCCAAAGAGCTCATTGTAGATAGGATTCTACACTCCGTATCCAAAGTCAAAGCATATGTTCAATTCCGGGTGAATTTTAACATGCAAGACAAGGACGTGTCTCTTGAAGAATTGCACAAGTTACTTGTGCAAGCCGAAAGAGACATGGGGTTAAATGTTAACCCACCTAAGGATGTGCTTAACATAAGCACCAAGAGCAAGGGGAAGTTCAAGAAGAATGGGAAAAAGGGTAAGAGGCAAGCTCCCATGTCCACCAAGGCTAAGACTTTTAAAGCTAGCACTTCCAAGACCAAGAAGGGTTCTCTTGATAAATGCCATTATTGTAATGGTGTTGGACATTGGAAAAGGAATTGTTCCAAATACCTTGGTGACATCAAAGCTGGAAAGATCACTCCAGTAGGTAAATGACTATCCTTTCTTTTATGTTTCTAATTCAACTATGGTATTGTAGATACCCGTATCCGTCGATATTGGAATTTATAGAGAACCCGACAAACACCCGATGATGATAGGACACATGTATTCTTTAGTTGTCATTGTCATTATTTGGAGCTCGTTTTACGATGTAGAATGGGTGTCGTCGATGAAGTATTTTATTAATTTAAATGATATTTAAATTAATGTTTTTTTAGTGAGTTCATTTTATTAATTTAAATGATATTTAAATTAAAGCCTTTTAAAGTGATTTCAATTTAATTTATTTTATTTTGAATTTTATTTTCCCAAGTTTATTTTATTGAAAATAAGATAAATAATTGATTTGAAAAATCATTTTATGAGTATATTTGATTTGAAAAGTCATTTATTTTAATTTGTTAATTGATTTGAAAAATCGATTTTAAAAGCGAAGAAAACTCGTTTTTAAGCATGTTTTTGAGCTCGATTTTAGCTCGGTTTTTGAGCCCGTTTCCTTTACGAATTGGCACGAATCTCGAGTATGCTAACCCACCTAGACCAATACCCATCCACCCTTGTTCGAACCCCCCATACCACAGCCCAAATCCTCGTCCCAAACCCCTCACAAGCAGCCCGCATAAACCGAGCCCCCCCCCCCCCCCCTGTTTCTCGAGCCAATTCCCGAGCCCAAACCCGCTCCAAACACTACCAAGACCCGTACCCATTAACCCTAACCCGTACCCTAGTATCCTACCCATATTATCCTAGCTTAATCACCAAGAAACCCCCTCTCAAACCCTCCCAAAACCGGCTGGACAGCAGCCATCCGTGAGCAAGCCCGATTGCTCCTTCCTCCCTTTTAACCTATTTTAACTCCTTATAAATACCACCCCTTCACCATACATTCATTCCTCTAAGTTCTACCCACATCCTACCATCACTCACAAGCTTAAAACCTCAGAAACAAACCCTAATTGCCTCTCAAAAACCCTCCACAAAACCGACATACAAACTGAAACTGTTTGTGTGTCCTCCTCGAAAAACAATTCGTTCCTCCATCAAACCTCCATCAAAACTCGAGTTTCTTGTTCCTAATTAACCACATAACATCCATCTACACATTAGACAAAGATTTACGAGCCAAATTGCCCTTGAGAGTACACGAAATCCCTCGAAATACAGAGTGAAATAACACTGCTTTTTGCGTTTATTCTTGTCTCATCCAGTTTCTGTTTGTGCTCGTTTTTCGTGCCCAATAACCCAAAACGAGCAGGGGTTGCTTTAAGATTCCTGTTCTCCTCTCTTTCTAGTTTTCAAAACATCTTTCGAATCGAATTTTCGTCATGAAACGAGGGAGATATCATCGTTTGAAAATCGCTGTCCAGAAAGTTTCCAAAACGCGTGTTTGCTTTATTCTTCGTCGACGACGGCCTCTCGAGATAAAATCTACCATCGATTACGACCCAAGACGGTGTCAACGATACATGTAGGTTGAGGGTGCATCAAATCCTCCTCTTCTCCCTTTTATTTCGTTTGTTTTATGCTCGTTTTTTATTGTCTTTTTTGTTTGTTTTTTCGTTTGTTTATCGATTGTTTTAAATTAACTATGAAACTAGTTAGTCCGAGTATGAGTTAAAGTACCACCATGAACACCCGCGTTGACTTGAGATGGGAAAAGAAACCGCTACTTCTTCGTCGTTTGGTCGTACACCCCCGTCTCATTTACATATCCTCGTGTTCAAGGTAGGGCATAAATAAAACGATTGTCTAACTTCGCTCTTCGCTTTCGACCCCCTTATTGTTTCGGCCAAATCGACATACCCTAGGACCCGTTGTATGTTAGTTTAACCTCTGATTGTTAACCTATGACGTATTTAGATGACATTAAATTAATTTAATAACCTAATTAGACACATTAGGGTACATTGACATAGCTTTAAAAAATCAACTAACAATTCTGTAAATAATTGAACGCATCTTTCTCATCACTTGATTTCTCGCTAGCATAGGAGTGCGTGATTAGCACCTTCCTATTAACACTCGACGAGTAAGCATTAATCTTATGATATCTGACCTAATTGGACCCTTAGGCCGTGTAGAATAACGCACTTGCGCGTTTCTTCTCAATCGATCAATTTGTTTTATAACTTGTTTTCTAACTCGTTTTCTAATCCGTTTTGCAATCATTCGATCTAACTAATGAACCTAACTTAGGAACTAGGTTGGCCTTGTCTTGGCCATGAGGGTGGCCGTTGGTTTGGGCCGTGAGTTGGCCGTGTGTTTTGTCTTTCTTTTTTCGTTTCTCTTTCCTTGTTTATCATTTGTTCTTTGTTGTTTTGTAGCTTGTAATTTATAGTTTGTTTATCGAGTTGTAATCTTTCAAGTTTGTTTTTCTTTTATCGAGTCAAATGATTTCTAAAAACCTTAGTCTTGTTTGGTTAGACGGTTGTTCCCCAATGCTTGTAGGAGCGTAGTAAACCGCATGTTGTTTAAAGCAACATGGCCCGGTTTATGCTAATGCATGCTTTGGTGCGTAGCCCTATGTCTAATTCGATGAGATTAAGCGCGAGCACGCATTACGAGGAGTGACCCAAGGTCGTGGGTCATGTGAGCCGGGGGCCACCCCTCATGTGCACGGTTTTCTAGGCCAAACGGCCGTGTGTGGTGTCATGTATTGCGTTGTATGTAGCAATTGTATTTAGATCGAGTTGTATCTTTAATTTATTGTTGTGTCGGCATGAAATGCCTGGTTTGTAATAGGTAGATCCCAACGGCTCCCCTATTCCCCCTAAGCCTTGTTTGCTTTCGTTTGTATGTTGTTAGATCAATCAACCCACATGCTAAATTACAACTTTGACAAAGTTAGTTTAGTTGCATCTAAAACGACATAGAAATTGTTGTCACATGATAGGGTTAAAACAACGTTTGCATATCATACATCGTAGTAGCTATGACCTTGTTTGAAATTCGACACTTGACTTAGTAGAGGCCGTTATTGACGGGCGGGGTTGGGTGTCCTTATGGGCTTCCCAACACGTACCCTCACCCCTTACTCAAGATCTATGGTTTGTGGATCCGTCTAAATACCATTGGATTACGAGAGTCATTCAAATCGAGTGATATAGGGTACAAGTCTTTATCTTTAATCACTCGTAGTCGATTGGCTTTATGCTTTTCGATGAAAGGTGTAAAGTTGACTTGAACGGTTCCAAGTTCCCAAAAAACTTGGTGGCGACTCTAATTTGTCTTAATTCGATTCGAAAGAACCTCGAGTCGATTATGCCTAGTGTGGATCCCGCGGACGCAGCTTCCCGAGGGCCTTGTCCACGTTTGGCAACTCCGCCGGGGAAAAGAGGACTAGTTACACCGTGTTTCTAGGGTCTTTTCCTCCGAGGTGAAACTTGAAAAGAAAGTGTTGGAAAGTAAAACATTACTCATAGTGCTACGATTCATGCATAAACCCTTAAGGACTTGCCCAGGCCGTCCCAGCGTTTCTTCGTGATGCGTGGGGGGCGACGTCCCACTATGCCAGGAAGCTGCACATTGCTCGCTTCCACTTCGCCTCGCGTGGTTCTTGAGGGTGGGGACGATCTTCTAGGTACTTTACCTTAAGACACCTTGCTCTATAAGACCGCTAAAGGATGGAGGGCATAGACCTTCTTATAGAAGACTTGCCGAGACTTAGAGATGTCTAGGAGCATACATCCTTATAACATGAGAATGACAATGTGCAATGTGTTTTCCCGAGTCTTGTTTTTCGAAAATTCCCATGTCCTTTTCAAAACCGAACTTTTGAACAACTTACTTTCAAAATAGCATGGTTTTAAAAACGCGGAATGTTGCCCAAATAGGACTAGAAATTTCGGCCCAAAATGAGCTTTTATAGCGGATGCGCCCATTTCAAATCTCATTTTCAAATCAATCCTTCATCTTTTCAAAATCAATCCAAAATGTTTCTCGAACCTCAACCAAGCATGAAATGCGTCGAGTCGTGTCCGGGTCATGGCCGTGTTAGGCCGGGTGTGTTTCGTCCTAAGAGTCTAGAACACGACCTTGTTGGGTCACCCAAGCTCACCTCTTGGGCTTCGAGTCATGTTGGTCGACCTTTTGGTCCAGGAAAGTCCACAAAAAACGTCCAAGCTAGGCCCTTTAGGACGTTTTCACTCGAACCCATGGGCCATGTTAGCCCAATCACGGGTTTAGTCACACCAAGTCCAGTTTAGAATCGAGTTATGACAGTTTGAGTCATGTCGTTTTGTCGAGTCTAAAATGAACCAATGTCTAAATCAAACCGTGAGTCGAACCCTTGTTTAATCAATCTCAAGTCGAGTCTTTGTTTGAGTCAAGTTGGGGTCGAGTCCTTAAGTGTGCAGGGGCTCTTACTTTAAATATTGACTCAGTACGGGGTTTTCTTGTAGAAAGGCCGCCAAAAACCCGACGTCAAGCAATGGAAGATGCTGTTAACAAGCTTACTGAGGCCGTGAACCTCATGATGACCCGAATGGATGCGATCGAGTCCAAGCTAGGTGAAGACTCCGCTTCATCTACCCCACCTCTGACTGATCTGGAGAAACGGTTCAAGTTCATTGAGGACCGTTTGAAGCTCTCCCAGGGGAAGAACATCCACTATGAGAATGCTAGGGCCTATGCCCCAGTTCAGGATAAGTTGCCCACGAACATGGTACTCACTGACATCCCCAAGTTCAAGGGCACTGAAGATCCAGTTCACCATGTTAAGGCCTATAAAGGGTACTTAGCACTGAAGGGAGTACCTGCTGATATGCTCTCTGAAATTTTTGCCCAATCTCTGGGAGAACACCCGAAGGCGTGGTTCTACAATCTTGACCTCAAGAACTTCCCCACTTTCGAAGATATTACGGTGGAGTTCTGTAAGCACTACGCTGACAATGTTGAGATTCAAACCAACATAAGAACTTTGGAGGTTATGACACAAAAGGAGAAAGAGGGCTTTACTGAATTCTTCGCAAGATGGCGCGCTGAAAGCGTGAAGTTAGCTAAGAAGCCTGATGAAGTTGAAATTTTAGATAAGTTCGTGAAGAATTTACGACCTGTTTACCGTAATGCTCTGAAGTACCAGAATTTTGGTTCTTTCAAGGAATTGATAAGGATCGGGATAAAGGTAGAGGACGATGTCCGAATTGCTGAAGCTGAGAAGCCAAAAGGATACCAAGGGGCTTCGTCATCTAAAGCGAAAGCACCCGCAGCGGCTCACTTTGTCGAATCTGTCAATCTCCTAGATGGACAGTCAAAAAGGCCTCCGCGCCAAGCTCCGAGGGTATTCACCGATATCGGGTGCACTTACGCCTATGCTCTCCAAAGGCTCATGGCCCAAGGAAAGTTAAAGCCCATTGGCCCAACTCCGGATCCACCCGTGAAACAACAAGGCAAATGGTATAAACCGAATGCCTCTCGTGCCTTTCATCAAGGGAAAGGACACGATACTGAAAGGTGCTTTAGACTAAAGCACGAAATTCAAGATATGATTGAGAACGGAACGCTCCCAATCCCGGCCATAAAGCCCAACAACGTCACCAATCCATTTGGCGACCACACTAACTTTGTCTCTACCGAAGATAGTGTCGATTACTCTCACCTGATTCGCCCATGTCGTCTAAAAGGGGTTTTCGTCGGAAGAATATTCGTAGATTGCTCCGAATTCCTACCAAGCTCGAGAAACGAGATTACATTCGGGGATTTTGTTGTCGATTGTACTCCTTACATACTCCGAAGCGGCAATGAAATCAATGGCGTTTGGGCCGATGACGAGGATGATGTTTACCTCGTCAAAGGTGCGACAATTCCTCACACCCAAGAAGAAATCTTAAAGGTGAGGCAAGATGCCCTAGAGTCGAACCATTTGACTAGATCCGGACGCCCGTATCGTGTGGAGAAAGCTAAGGATACCCCGAGTAAGGCACCTCAAAAAGAGCCGGCGGTGGTGGTCGAAGTTCTTGGTGAAGGGTCGACCTCCGAGGCTTCCCTCATCAAGCAACTCCAAAAGACTAAGGCCGACGTATCTATCTGGCAACTTATCCTGAGCTCTTTCGAACATCGTCAAGCTTTGTTACAAGCTTTGATGAACATGACCGTGTCGTCGAATACTACTCCTGCGGACATGGTCACTCACATCGCCCGAACCGCCTCGGATTACCAACGGCGTGACATTCTCCGACGAAGATCTGCCACCGTTCGGGCCTCGACATAACCTGGCCCTCTATATTGCTACCGTGTGTCTCAACAAGCACATCCCTATGACCTTGGTTGACGACGGATCGGATCGTCAACGTACTCCCTCCGAAAACGGCGCATATTCGGGCTTGGAGAAGAATGACTTCATCCCCACTACGCGGCACGTTCGGGCATTCGATGGCACTGTGCGTCGAGTGAGTGGACTTGTCGATCTAGTAGTACAGACTGGGCAAGTGGAAAAGAAAATAAGTTGCCAAGTGATTGACATATGCTCATCCTTCAACTTATTGTTGGGAAGGCCCTGGATCCATGCTGCGAAGGCCGTAACATCAACGCTGCATCAAAAAATCAAGGTCCCACTCAATGGCAAGACCGTCACCATTGACGCCACGCCAATTACTGTAGCAGGAGGAGACATTACTTCTGAAGTAAGGGTCGAAGCTACCAATGACGCATGTGGTTTCGAGATTGTCAACATGATCGAGCTGAACTCCGAAAATATGGATCTATATACGGGAAGTCATGTCTGCGAGGTAATTCTCAAAACTGGGAAGTACTTCGGTTTCTCTTTATATCCTAGAAAGGAGGAGGTTTTCAAGTTGAAACCACCCGTGGCCAAAGGAGTAACCTTCGGGCTTGGATATGAGCCCACTGAGAAAGATCTACGAGAAAAGAGGGGAAGAACGATCGAAGATCGAGATATTAAAATGGGACCGTATCACCTAACTCTCAATGGTCACTTCGTGAAAGCTGGGGAAGAACTCCCTTGCATGGACTTCCCCGAACCTATCTTTGACCCAAAGAAGAACCTTATGGTCCCCGGAATCGAAGTATTCCAAGATTGCTACTACATCCCTGAAGACATTCTGACCGTGATGCCAGTAGAAACCAAACCGGATCCAATAAATGACGAGAAAGCCATGGGTCTCCTTTTAGGTGAAGAGAAAAAGTCACCAGTACCAAACGAAGATTTGGTAAGCATGATCCTGAGAAGCGAGCGGTTTGACCCATCTACCCTCATCACCGATGTGGATCCTCTTAGGACCAACACGGGATGGCGGAAAACAATCAAGTGGACTGACAACAAAGGACTTCTTTTCAAGTTGACAACGGGAGAAGGAGAGATGTTCAAGCCGGATGATGTTACCGATTCTGAGTCTGAGTCGGAGTCTGAGTCTGAGTCTGAGTTAGGTCCTAAGATTGAGTCTAAGGAGTCAGGTGTTGAAAATACCCCTCCCCTAGCTTTCCCTTCCTATGCACCTTTTCCTAATGGTGGTATTCCGGGGCCTGTCCCGAATACCCCTATCTCGCCACTGAGCTCTGACCAGTTGGCTCAAATGTTAGCGCATTTCGCGCAATTTCAAATCAATAATAATATGAACCAGTTTGCTTACGACTCGTCTTGCTTACATTGCAATTCAATTTTTGAAAATGATTGTTTTAATAATGACATTGAGACTGAGGTCGAGGATGAACAGTTGGTCGAAGAAGAAGAAGAAGAAATGGAACCGCCTCTACAGTTGATAAAAGGGTTGGAAGAGTACGAACAGAAAACTTCGATCATCGAAGATACCGAAACTATCAATGTAGGTACAACCTTAGAACCACGGGAGCTTAAAATAGGAACTACTTTAAGTCCCACCGAAAGACAGGGGTTCATTGATTTGTTGCATGAGTTCAAAGATGTTTTCGCATGGTCCTACAAAGACATGCCAGGCATTGATAGGGAAATTGCAGAGCACGTAATCCCAATCAAGCCTTCTGGTATAAGCCGATTAAGCGAAGCTACGCAAAATGCATACAGATTGGTCTCTGAAGGTCAAAGAAGAAATCGACAAGCAACTCAAAGCTGGGTTCATCAAGGTGTCGAATACTCGGACCGGGTGGCTAACGTCGTTCGGTGCCCAGAAAGATGGTAAAGTTCGGGTTTGTGTTGACTTCCGGGATTTAAACAAGGCAAGTCCGAAGGACGATTTCCCATTACCTCACATCGACATCCTGGTTGACAACACGGCAAAACACGCGTTACTATCCTTTATGGATGGATACGCCGGTTATAATCAGATCAAGATGGCGAAAGAAGATATGCATAAGACTGCGTTCAGAACGCAATGGGGAACCTATTGCTACACAGTAATGCCTTTTGGGTTGATAAACGCAGGGGCTACATACCAGAGGACCGCGACAACATTGTTACATGATTTGATGCACAAGGAAGTCGAGGTTTATGTCGACGACATGATTGTCAAGTCAAAGGAGCGTAATGGCCACCTTGGTACGTTACGCAAATTCTTCGAACGATTACGCAAGTATAACATGAGGTTGAATCCACAAAAATGCGCATTCGGAGTCACATCCGGCAAATTGTTGGGCCACATCGTCAGCCACCGTGGCATCGAGGTGGACCCATCGAAAATAAAGGCCATAATGGAAATGCCTCACCCGAAAACCGAGAAAGAAATTCGAGGTTTCCTGGGAAGAATCCAATATATAAGTCGGTTCGTGGCAAGGCTAACGATGATATGCGAGCCAATTTTCAAGAAATTGAAGGTCGGGGAACACGTCGTATGGGATGATCACTGTCAAGCGGCGTTCGATAAGATTAAAGAAATACTATCTTCCCCTCCCGTGCTTAGCCCACCAACGGCTGGATTACCACTTTTGTTGTATCTTACGATTCTGACGGATCTTTGCAATGGGGGCAATCTTTGGCGAGATAGTCGATAAAGAGGAAAGAGCAATTTACTACATTAGTAAAAAGTTCTTAGAGTATGAAATCAAGTATACTCAGCTCGAAAAGACATGTTTGGCTTTAGTATGGGCGACAAAGAAGTTACGGCACTACATGCTCAGTCATAGTGTCTGCATCCACTCGAAGATGGACCCGATCAAATACTTGTTTGAAAAACCGGTTCTGAACGGTAGGGTGTCAAGATGGACTCTAATGCTTTCCGAGTTCGACCAAATATGTACCGAAAGTGATAAAGGGAAGGGCGGTTGCGGACTTCTGGCGGATAATCCGATAGAAGAAACTGAGGTTGTGGATACATGGTCGTTTCCCGACGAAGATATCGTTCACATAGACCATGATACGTGGGACCTCTATTTCGATGGAGCATCGAACTATAGGGGATACGGGATAGGAGTTCTACTCATTTCACCGGAAGGTGAACATGTTCCTGTTTCGATCAAGTTGGACTTTAACGTCACTAATAACGCGGCTGAATATGAAGCATGCCTACTCGGTTTGCACAGTGCTCTCGAGTTAGGCATCAAAAAGCTTGTAGTACATGGAGACTCGTCATTAGTGATCAATCAAGTGGCTGGGACGTGGAAAACCCGAAGTGATAGCTTGGCTCCGTACCAAGCAAAAATCGAAGAACTAGAAAAGTTGTTCACCGAGGTCAAGTACGTGCACCTCCCCGAGACGAAAACCGTTCTTTGATGCACTATCAAAGCTAGTCGCTGCTCGATCAACATACCGATCATATGGATACTATGCCGATATGTGTCGAACGAAGATCATCACCTGCTTATGTTAATGCAATCGGAGACACGAAGAAAAACCGAGGCCGAACCTTGGTATCACGCTATTCTGAAATTTAAAGAATCAGGAGAGTATCCACCCGACATGGATAACCGCGGAAAGCGCGCTATTCGAATGCTAGCCGCTCAGTTCGTTAGAACCAATGACGGGCAATTGTACAAGAAGACTGCGCAAAATATCCTTCTGCGATGCATAGACTCACCAACTGCGAAAAGAGTCATGGAAGAAGTCCATGACGGAGAGTGTGGCCCACACATGAATGCCCATATGCTGGTTCGTAAAATCATGAGATTAGGGTATTATTGGACAACGATGGAGACAGATTGTCGCCAATATGTCAAACATTGCCACAATTGCCAGATCTTCGCAAACATACAGCATGTGCCGCCATCACTATTATATACTTTGACATCACCATGGCCTTTCTCAACATGGGGAATCGACATTATTGGAAAGGTCAACCCATCTGGAACAGGTGGGCATTGCTTCATGCTAGTCGCCATCGATTACTTCACGAAGTGGGTAGAAGTGAAATCGTACAAGGTTCTACAAGCAAAGCGGTAGCAAAAGTTCATTCGAATGAAATCATTTGCAGATATGGGGTGCCGCATGAGCTCATTAGCGATCATGGCACTCACTTCCAGGCCGAAACTGCCGTAATACTTGAAAAGTATAAAATCAAACACCACAAGTCGTCACCTTATCGACCTCAAACAAATGGGGCGGTGGAAGCCGCTAACAAGACAATCACTGTGATTCTCAGAAAGATGACCGACAATTATCGCGAATGGCCGGAAAAGATACCGTTCGCACTGTGGGGATACAGAACGTCTATTCGCACAGCCACTGGAGCAACTCCGTTCTATTTAACATATGGGATGGAAGCGTTCACCTATCGAATTAGAGGTACCTTCTTTAAGGATCCTGTTAGAAAGTCGTCCCACGAAGGCGATCGGGCGCAAGCCGGTATGATTCCTTGATTATGCTCGACGAGCGACGGTTAAATGCATTACACCATGTTCAACTCTATCAGAAAAGGATACAAAGGGCAATTAACAAAAAGGTGAAACCTCGAGGAATAAAAGATGGAGATTTAGTTCTGAAGTCCGTTCGCGCTTTACTACCAATTGACCCGAGGGGAAAATTCAAGCCGAATTGGGCCGGCCCTTACCTGGTAAAGAAGATATTATCGGGAGGGGCGATCGGACGACGATCTAGATGGAAATGACTTTGCGAATCCGACGAATTTGGATCAACTGAAGAAATACTATCCGTAGAACTCATTCTCAATGTCGTAAAATAAAATTTTGAATTGCAGTGCTCGTGAGCGAGTCTAGGCCGCGGCACTTTTGCTTCGCTGCTTTTTGTGCGTTATAAATCGATGATTGTAGCGCATTTGTTTTGTGGAACTACGAGCTCGGTTTGATTCTCGTTGATAACGATACGTAGGCGACTCTTTAAAAGAGTACAACCGACCCTTCTTTGAATAAAATGAAATTTTATGCAGAAACTGGGAATTTTAATAGATAGTAAGTCTTATTAAAGATCGGGCGATGCCCATTACATCCTTCAAAAGAAAAAAAAAACAGCTAGCAACAAATAATAAGTAGTAGTATCAAATAATAGATTGGAGTCGAAGGCTCCTACATCTTCTTTTTCCCTTTGCCTTTTGGGTCACGTGACCGAGGCTCCGGTGGGGGAGGGGTAGTTGTGTTCTGTCTAGCGCGCTTCTTAGGAGGAATCGTCATTTCTTCCCGAGGGCCCAGCCTATCTTTTACACTCAAGCGAGGACCAAGCCTCCCTTCTAAGGCTGAGCCCGAGTGTGCCTTTGAACCCAACCGTTTCCACACACCTGTCGCCTGTGAGTCAGTCTTAGGAGTCTTCTCAGTATTAGTTTCAGGTCCAGATGCAGACAAAAGATCGTTAGCAAAAAAGTCGCGACTGCTTCTGCTCTTGTCGTAATATTTGATGTCGACAAGCTCATCCTTCCGACACAAGTCCTTACCTGATTCGGTCTTCTCTTTAAGCCATTTAGTATAAGACGGGGATACCCAGGTAGTCTGAGGGCGCGCAGATACGTACCAAAGACGCCTTTGGTGCCACCTCTTGAGCCAATCATCACATATAGAGGAATTCGACTCTCTTGCTCGTCCCGAATGACCTCACACACGGAATTATTTGTCTACGGCCCATCCGACGCGAACGCGGTCGGGGTAAATGTGAATAGACCTCTCTAAACCCGGTGAGTTGCAAACGTCGGTCTTGTCATCTTCCTGAAGGATAGTAAAGGATTTGAGGCGAAGCCAAGGCATGGACCAGCAAAGAGGGCGACATTCCCCTCCTGTCAGTTTGTTTCGCCAATAGGCAAGGTCACTTTGATGCTCGTCTTCATACCGCTTGGCACGCATAGTCAGCATACGAGCGAGATACGAGCTGGGCTCACGCGGCGGGGCAAAGAGCCAAAATCTCTCGCAAAGCCACACCTGAAAAAAAGAGAAAAAAAGAAAACATGAAAAAGACGAAAAAAAAAAAAAAAAAAAAAAAAAAACGAAAAAAAAAAAAAAAAAACGAAAAAAAAAAAAAAAAAAAAAAAAAAAAAAAAAACGAAAAGACGAAAAAAAAAACGTGACAAAAAAAACGAAAGAAAAAAAGAAAAAAAGAAAAAGAAGGAAAAAACGGAATTGTGGCAGGAATCGTGGCAGAATACAGCAAAATCGTGGCAGAATACAGCAAAATCGTGGCGGAATACAGCAAAATCGTGGCAGAATGCAACAAAATCGTGACAAAATCGTGACAGAACGCAACAAAAACGTGGCAACAACACAAGAATTGTGATAAAAGGAAAATCAATCAAGGATACTAAAACAGGAGAATAGATCTTGTTACCTGCAATAGACGGGAGCATCCCGACCAATCGGCACCAGGGTTCATTTTCTTAGCATCTAAACCCCGGAGGGTTTCAGCGAGAATAATCCAGGAAGGGTTATGTCCCGTCTCCATCTGAGACACAATGGACAAAAGCTTCGCTTGTCCTACACAAGTTGTCTTGTTCATTCTGACCTTCGAAGACATAGAGGTGAAGCATGATCAATCCAAAGGCCCTGCGGCAATACGCTGGCAGTAAAGTACTGTTTCGCAAGATACAAAATTTCCGATGAATAGCAAAAAGGTTGACTTCGTCACCAGTAACTATCCCCTCGGACTCCGTCCCGGAAAGGCCAAGGCGCCTAGATATGTTCCACGCCACCCTGAATGAAATTTAGGTATAGCCGGTATGGCCTCGGCATCCCATCCTCCCGGGCGAAAAACTCTTCGGGTAGAGGGCGGATCTCCCCTTCGGAAAAGCAAAGACATGGTTCGAGAGGATCCCAATAGCTAAGGCGGTGCTCCAACAACGCAGGTTGAAGGGGATCTCGCGTAAGGGAAGTAATTGCGCCCGGTGAGCGGTCTTTAATTCTTGTCTCTCTCGCGCCGAAGAAGTCTGTCTCCCATGCTCGCATAGCACTCGCTAGATTATTCATAATGATTTATGTTATTTGCACCATTTGGAAGAAAGCGAGAATAAATTTGGCAATCTGACTCTTCCTTATATATAGAAAGTATAAGGGAAGGAAACACCTAGGAGGACACCCCTAGGGTGCCGTTTTTTGAGCCGTGTGGGCCTTGGGTCGCGCGCCTCTTAGGCCCGCCCCAGTCCACACCAGTATTTGGCACGATGCATCGGGTTTTCGCACATCTATCGCATTTTGGGGAACGCTAGAGCGGCCGATTTACATTTCTACCCTCGACAAGTCCATATTTGAATTAAAGCCCGTGCACACTTACGGCTTTATTTTCTTTTTTTGTTTTGCGGTAGCGGGCTACGCCCACGTTGTTTACCGGTCGTATAGAATGTCTGAGTCACATTTCATGCTCACCCATCAAGGTTCAATTTCAAAATTTCAAATACTTTTTGGGTCGACGACCCAGCATCCAAGTGATTCATTTCAAATTCAAAATTTGGGTCGATGACCCAGTCTTTCAAATTCAATTTTCGGGTCGATGACCCAATCATTCAAAATTTTCAAATTCAATTTTCGGGTCGATGGCCCAATTATTCAAAATTATCAAATTCAACCTTCGGGTCGATGACCCAGTACTTCGAAATGATCCAATTTCAAGATCGATGATCCAAATGTGCTTATGTGATGATTATTGCTAGTACGTTTTTTTGTGTTTCAAATATAGCAGGATATGCTTCAACTGGGGGCTCTAAAGTCTTCGACTTTAGAGCCATTGCAAACTGGGGGCTCTGAAGCCGTTTGGCTTCAGAGACCATTATCAAGATGTAGAGGATGATATCCACCAAGAATTCAATTCAATACAAGAGTATGAAATGGAAGAATTCCGTAGCTGAAAGCAAATGATGAAAGCGGCGGCAACCTCCTTGGAAAGTCCCGTCCCATTCGGACAAGCGCCAGCAGATGATAAATTTTGGGCAAATGTCGGAGATGATGAATTTTGGACAAAGGCCAGAGATGATAAACTTTGGGCATGTGTCGGCGAGAAATGCCGAACTACGACGCGGGTTTGATTCCGTCAAAAACGGATACGTAGGCGCCTAAGGATAAGGCTCAACCCACCATTTATGCAATTTATGGGTCGATGACCAACGACGATAATTTGACACAACAAGCAAGAGCCAATCCCCAACGAAGTTTCGGGTATGATCTCTTCTTATGGTCAAGCGAGCTTATATACGCAAGTCTAATGGACTATAAACGACCCGAAGAATCCTCAGGTCGAAAGGGACCTGGGGTATACTTTGACTTTCGCCTTGTCCAAGCCTCAGTCAAAGTGGGGGCTCTGTAGATACCCGTATCCGTCGATATTGGAATTTATAGAGAACCCGACAAACACCCGATGATGATAGGACACATGTATTCTTTAGTTGTCATTGTCATTATTTGGAGCTCGTTTTACGATGTAGAATGGGTGTCGTCGATGAAGTATTTTATTAATTTAAATGATATTTAAATTAATGTTTTTTTAGTGAGTTCATTTTATTAATTTAAATGATATTTAAATTAAAGCCTTTTAAAGTGATTTCAATTTAATTTATTTTATTTTGAATTTTATTTTCCCAAGTTTATTTTATTGAAAATAAGATAAATAATTGATTTGAAAAATCATTTTATGTGTATATTTGATTTGAAAAGTCATTTATTTTAATTTGTTAATTGATTTGAAAAATCGATTTTAAAAGCGAAGAAAACTCGTTTTTAAGCATGTTTTTGAGCTCGATTTTAGCTCGGTTTTTGAGCCTGTTTCCTTTACGAATTGGCACGAATCTCGAGTATGCTAACCCACCTATACCAATACCCATCCACCCTTGTTCGAACCCCCCATACCACAGCCCAAATCCTCGTCCCAAACCCCTCACAAGCAGCCCGCATAAACCGAGCCCCCCCCCCTGTTTCTCGAGCCAATTCCCGAGCCCAAACCCGCTCCAAACACTACCAAGACCCGTACCCATTAACCCTAACCCGTACCCTAGTATCCTACCCATATTATCCTAGCTTAATCACCAAGAAACCCCCTCTCAAACCCTCCCAAAACCGGCTGGACAGCAGCCATCCGTGAGCAAGCCCGATTGCTCCTTCCTCCCTTTTAACCTATTTTAACTCCTTATAAATACCACCCCTTCACCATACATTCATTCCTCTAAGTTTTACCCACATCCTACCATCACTCACAAGCTTAAAACCTCAGAAACAAACCCTAATTGCCTCTCAAAAACCCTCCACAAAACCGACATACAAACTGAAACTGTTTGTGTGTCCTCCTCGAAAAACAATTCGTTCCTCCATCAAACCTCCATCAAAACTCAAGTTTCTTGTTCCTAATTAACCACATAACATCCATCTACACATTAGACAAAGATTTACGAGCCAAATTGCCCTTGAGAGTACACGAAATCCCTCGAAAAACAGAGTGAAATAACACTCTGTTTTCGCGGTTTATTCTTGTCTGTCCAGTTCTGTTTGTGCTCGTTTTTCGTGCCCAATAACCCAAAACGAGCAGGGGTTGCTTTAAGATTCCTGTTCTCCTCTCTTTCTAGTTTTCAAAACATCTTTCGAATCGAATTTTCGTCGTGAAACGAGGGAGATATCATCGTTTGAAAATCGATGTCCAGAAAGTTTCCAAAAGGCGTGTTTGCTTTATTCTTCGTCGACGACGGCCTCTCGAGATAAAATCTACCATCGATTACGACCCAAGACGGTGTCAACGATACATGTAGGTTGAGGGTGCATCAAATCCTCCTCTTCTCCCTTTTATTTCGTTTGTTTTATGCTCGTTTTTTATTGTCTTTTTTGTTTGTTTTTTCGTTTGTTTATCGATTGTTTTAAATTAACTATGAAACTAGTTAGTCCGAGTATGAGTTAAAGTACCACCATGAACACCCGCGTTGACTTGAGATGGGAAAAGAAACCGCTACTTCTGTCGGTCGTACACCCCCGTCTCATTTACATATCCTCGTGTTCAAGGTAGGGCATAAATAAAACGATTGTCTAACTTCGCTCTTCGCTTTCGACCCCCTTATTGTTTCGGCCAAATCGACATACCCTAGGACCCGTTGTATGTTAGTTTAACCTCTTATTGTTAACCTATGACGTATTTAGATGACATTAAATTAATTTAATAACCTAATTAGACACATTAGGGTACATTGACATAGCTTTAAAAAATCAACTAACAATTCCTAGAAATAATTGAACGCATCTTTCTCATCACTTGATTTCTCGCTAGCATAGGAGTGCGTGATTAGCACCTTCCTATTAACACTCGACGAGTAAGCATTAATCTTATGATATCTGACCTAATTGGACCCTTAGGCCGTGTAGAATAACGCACTTGCGCGTTTCTTCTCAATCGATCAATTTGTTTTATAACTTGTTTTCTAACTCGTTTTCTAATCCGTTTTGCAATCATTCGATCTAACTAATGAACCTAACTTAGGAACTAGGTTGGCCTTGTCTTGGCCATGAGGGTGGCCGTTGGTTTGGGCCGTGAGTTGGCCGTGTGTTTTGTCTTTCTTTTTTCGTTTCTCTTTCCTTGTTTATCATTTGTTCTTTGTTGTTTTGTAGCTTGTAATTTATAGTTTGTTTATCGAGTTGTAATCTTTCAAGTTTGTTTTTCTTTTATCGAGTCAAATGATTTCTAAAAACCTTAGTCTTGTTTGGTTAGACGGTTGTTCCCCAATGCTTGTAGGAGCGTAGTAAACCGCATGTTGTTTAAAGCAACATGGCCCGGTTTATGCTAATGCATGCTTTGGTGCGTAGCCCTATGTCTAATTCGATGAGATTAAGCGCGAGCACGCATTACGAG